>NW_011887921.1:58533-87993 GCF_000806365.1 Fopius arisanus | reverse complement strand
GTATTTGTATTTGTATTTGTATTTGTATTTGTATTTGTATTTGTATTTGTATTTGTATTTGTATTTGTATTTGTATTTGTATTTGTATTTGTATTAAATGGAATTAACTAACCCTGCAAAGGTGGCAAATTCTGTTATGCCCCCACCCCTACGTCGTATTTGTCTTCTTCATTCTTTTGTTTATTTTCTGAGGCCAAAGTACCAAACTTGCCATTATCACATTTTCCTTTTTGCATATGTTTATGTTTCAGGTCTTAGACATGCCTGAGTAAAATTTATTTGTTTCTGATTCTGTTGCTGTGTGAGATCTTACAGTTGCCTGAAATACCATTAATTTATTATTTGATTCTCATTGTAATTGAATTATTTTATATTTCAGTTGCTGGATTTCTTTGCTAAGCTTTGGAATTCGAAAGTTTCGATATATGTTTTCAGTTGACTATCACGGTTCTGCCCTACCTCAACATTGCAGGTCAGTTCATTCATAATCATCAATATTTGTATTTTGCATTGGCGGGCTCCGTCTTGGTCCGGTATTTATTTGTTTATGTACATAACGATGAGATTCTAAACTTAGTGACCTGCAACCCCAAGGTGATAATTTCGTTTTAGTCCTTTTTGGACATAATCAATTTTTTTTTTATTCTTCTGCACCTTGCTATTCATGTCATTGGATTATTTTATTGCTATGTATCAATTTTTTTCGCATCGCAATCTATATATGTTGTAACGTGACATTTCCCTAAGCGACCGGAAATGCCCATCACCTTCGCCCTTCCTCCCTCTGGCCGCCTTGCCGATGCAAAAACTTAACTAAATTGGGACCTAAAGAGGTTGCCGGGCGCCAGCTAATTTTCCGGATCGAGGAATCAGCAACTCGAAAACTAAAATCTAGATTAAAACCGAAAAACGTATCACTAACCCGTACTTATCTGTAATTCAGCAAGGGGGTTGAGGGAGAGGTAACGGATGCCTGCGCTGCTCAGTATGCTAGGTTGTGGAGAGAGGGGTGGATTCGGGGAAAAGGGGCGAAAAATGTGTAAATAACTAACCCCTCAAACCGCACTAATATCCTCAAAATTAGCTAATCTTTATTAAATTAAATCCGAACACTGATGCTGGAAACCTCCCAGTTGACCGCAGCCAACGGTATGTAATGCACCCGCCATGGGGGTGATAAATTAAAAAAAAAGCAAAGAAAGTAACCCCATTTAAGTTCGCGAGGCACCGTAGGGTACTCGGGATATCGCTAAACATTCAGGACCCTCATCAAATAATTTACTGTAAACCTTTCCCACAGAAAACCTTCCCATAATTCCGCGAATTCTCAGGAGAGGCTCGGGATTTTCCCAAAAAGCTAGGGCCCCATAAAAGGGCTAATAATAAATTTTCCCCATGGATGAATTATAGAATATCAACTCCACGTAATTCCGCGAGCCCTCGGGAGAGGTCCGGGATAAATCCCCAAGAAAAAATGAATTAAATTAATTATTTATGAATTTTTCCATCACCGAGAAAACTCTCGGCGAGCCTGGAAGAGGCGTTATGTGAGAGCGAGAGAGAGATGAAAGATGATGTGCGAGAGAGATCGCACTACGCCCAACGCTCGCGACGCGCGTTATAAAATTTCCCGACGGTTAAAAATTCGCGACACCTCAATGCCTCCACCGATCGGCACCGGATAAACTCCACCAGCGAGGGGGAATATTCGCGAACATCCTCCCAAAATTGGGGAACTCCACCCCGTAAGGGGATCGCGATATCTCCGTTTTAGAAAAACGGGATTTTCTCAGCACCGTTGTGCTGGAATTCACGCTCATCGTTGAGCGGAGCGGAGTGGGGGAATCACTCGAAGCCGCGACGGCATGGGTCCCTCTGAAGGTTTGATGAACGAATTTCTCGCGTTCCACGGGGATTTTCGGTGGTTTCCCCCGGGATTTTCACCCGTTTTTCACACCACATCGTCTCCAAACCTCTACAGCGACGGCCCTGTGGGATGAATAACCCTCCACACGCGATCAGCCATGGTTTTCGGATAAACCATGGCCGAGAAAGCACTCGCGAACACCTCAACGGAGGGAAACGCTGTTCGATCCGTTGATCGAACAGGATAAATATTCACTCGCGAGCCGAAATAATTATGCGATCTCCAGTAACCGGTGTTACTGGGATAAATTTACATAAATATCCTCACCTTCCCACGCGGCTTGCGAGCTGGGTGGGATCCTCCCATTGTCCTCTTCTCTTTTATTGTCTGGGGAAAACGTCCTTCGGCTCTGATGTCCTGGCGATAACTGCCAAAATATGACGGAACTCGTGCCTCGTCGGAACGTTAGTTCCGGCGGATTGAACGCGACGGCGCTAATTGTCCTGACGCGCTAATTTCTCCCCATTCAAATTTGAATGGGGGACTCGAATTTTTAATTATCAAGCCAACCAACCCTAATTATCGTGGCTAGTCTTTCGCGGTTGTTTTCCCCGGGGATTCGTGGACGCACTAACTCCAAATGACTTAACCTAAGACGGCAATTCGGGGAGGTGTCGGTCGTAACACCCCCACCGACCTTCCAACACTAACCCGTAATTAAAATTCCTCATGAATCCCTCTTTTTAGGGATGCTGGCACTGGCAGCCAGATGATGCATCCCGGGAAGATTTCGCGAACAGACTAACCCCCAATTCTACGTCGGATGATAATTTTAAATTATCCCTCTTCGCGACGAGATTGAGGACCGACACGATTTCCCACCCTAATCACCTAATCCCGAAATCCCTACCTAATCCTAAACATAACGAATTTCTAATCTGCTGCTGATTCAGCAGGGATTAACCCCTACAATTTTTCCCATCGTAAATTCCCCTGTAATTCCTCGATCTCCTGCTAATTCCAGAATTAGCAGGGAAAGTCCTAAACTTTCAACCGCCTTGGCGTAGCCTCCGGTTCAACCGGGATAATCGCGGAACTATATTTTAATTTTATCTCCACTTTCTGTGGGATTCGCGGGTTGGGCGCGGCTCTCTCTCTCTCAAAAAAAATGATGTACGTCACAATGTATATATTAATGATATTATATATAATAATAATATGTATATGTAGAGGTGTTTATGAGGACGCATTCACTGATATAATGTATTCTTTGTGGAATTTTAGTGCTTCTTACGACTGTCCCCGTAAACTTATCGAAGCAAAATCGATTTTGACTACCGTCCGTACAACCTACACCATTAGTCCCACGGTGACTTTGAAGGCACAGGGCGAGCGAAAATATACCAAGACAGTGTGTAACGTGACATTTTCCCGGGGAATGGAAAATGCCCATTACCTTCGCCCTACATCGCCTAAGCCTAATAAAACCTGCTAAAATTTAACCTTATGGGCGCCAGGTAATTTTTGTCCGGAATTACCAAACTGGAAAAAGTCCTTAATCCTAAACTTAACTAACCTCAAAATTCAAAAATGAAATCTGAAGGGAACGGAAAGGATAACTAGGCTTTTGGGGAAAGGTGACGGTCCTGGGGTCGCTCAGTATGCCAGTTGTGGAGAGAGGGGTCGATCGTAGATGGGGGCAAGGTTACTGCAAAAATCGGGAAAAATACCAAAAAAGGAAAGGGAAGGCGAGAAATAAATTAATGCAACAAAACATTGTCCTTACGTGTTCCGCTATTGAGAGTCGAAATGTAATACAAGGATAATAATCAATTCCAAAAAAAAACTATTTGAGATACTCTACTTCCAAATTTTTATTAATACTTTCAACCCTCTCGAAATATAAACGTTCCATCAAAACTCCCCAAATACCATTTTAATTGTATTATTGAATCGTCGCGAAAAATAAGTCTCCCAACAAAACCCTAAACATTTTGTCGATTATCCCATACTCACACAGAATAATCTCATTGGAATGCGGCCTCAAGGATTATCGATCGGCGATAATCCGAGGAATAACCGAAATAGTATTCTCGCCCGGGAAATTGATAGATTCCCGGAATCGGACCCTCAACGAGTGAGCGCGAGCGAGAGAGAGCGAGAGAGACGGCACTATGCTTCGCTACTCGGTTAGCAGCGAGGAGAAATCCACAAAATAAATCTAACTTCACTTAAAATTCGATAACTCGGAATCCGCTCAGCAGATTCCGGAAAACCCGAACCATCTGGTTCGGGACATCATTCCCCACACTCCCACAAAAATTTAGGCGTAGGGTACATAATAAGCCCCGTTGAAGCCATTAATAACCACGAGGAAATTTAACGCGTGATGCCCCACCTGTTGCACATAACCGCTCGTTGGCGACCTCGATTGCACCACGAGGGAGAACGACTGGCCTTGTTCGTTGGCCGTGGACCATTCCCCAAAGAATCTCCGCGAAAATACCCTCAGAATCTCACAAAATCCCACCAATAACCTCCCAACCGCACTGGGGGATAATGCAAGCCGAAATTATTCGGAAAAACCCTCCACAAACCTCTCCAAAACCACCCAAGATTTGGGAGACACAACCGATGCCGTTTCCGTGGCTCGGAAAACTCTCATAACCGCCAATGATTATCGGGGAGCCGCCAAAAGGGGAAAAATCTTTAAATAAAACCGTAAAAGCTCACGGTAGATTTTCTCGCTGCCTTCCTCTTTCTCTTCAGGACCATCCTGGCGGCAGCTAATTGTCCTGGTGTCCTGGATGGTGCACTGTATCACTCTCGTCACGTCCTGGGAGCCTCACTTGTCACCCACGTGCGTATGTACTCGCGGTTAATTCGTAACTGATTTTCGGAGGTCAGTGTCGCGTTGCGCTGACCCCCTAATCACGCCTACCAATCGATCGGGTGTCGATTGGTGGATCCCTCTACCTTATTATGGGCCAAGCCCTTCCCCGGGGAATTAATTCAAATTTGAATTGATTCCCCAATCCTAAAATTTATCTATCGCCCTCATTTCTTTTCCCGGATCGGTTCTCCGGGATTCTTGGAATTAAAAGACCCTTATTTCTAATTCTTAAGCCTAATTTTATTTTACTAACCCTTAATTTATATGGCAATCTGCCGGGATATCGACTGATTTTATCCCGAGCGGCCTTCCATCCGTATTCAATCTTGGCAATTCGTAGGGGTAGTGACTGAATCTACCCCGTACGACCTCCCACCCGTAATCAGTTTTTGGCAATCCGTCGGGGTTGTTAATATTTTTACCCCGTACGGCCTTCCACCCCTACCAATTAATCTCCAGAACCCTTTTTCTTAGAGCGCCGGCTTTTTAGCCGGACCTACCCGACCCGCAGACTTACCCTATCATCCTCTAAAAATTCCGTTCACCCTTTACCTACTCTAAACCACCCCGAAAGGGGGGAAATCCTAGGTTTTCCCTAAACCTAACCTGTGTCCTAATTGTCTCACTCTCTCTCATGTTTGGGGATCCCAACGGGCATCCCCGATGCTCGTTACAAGTGTTCTCAAAAACTTATCAATCATGCCTACACGTTGAGGACTATGATGGAAGCTTTATTATGGACTTGAAAAAAATCATTTTTAAAATTGACTTAGCAGATAAAACATTAATCTGAATCTATTCTCTCGAATGAAGTCAATCATTCTAACGACAAACTGTAAACCTACCGTTGGTGATCATACCAAAACTTTTTTTGTGCATCGGCGGGAAGTCCGGCTTTTCCTGGAAAAAAACCTAACCAAAGAATCACAGCGCTGAACATCGTGATTTTTCAGTTTTTTTTTGCGGAATCCAATGATTTTGAGTATATTCTCACTCAATTATGTCATCTTTAGGTTTATTCACTGACGAAATTTATCATATTGGTAGTTTGAAAGATGTATTTGTTCATGGGAAGAAATGTTCAGTTAAATAGTCTAATAAAAGGAAGTATGGAGCGCGTGTACTAGCAGTTTGCAGTAAGTGAAATTTATTACGCTGAATGATGGGAAATGTTCAAACTTTTACTCCATCATCCCTCCAACATTAACTAATTTTTTTAAGACGATAAAAGCATTTCGCACGAATTAAAATCGACTGCAAAAGGTATAGCTGAGCATATTGGAGAGGACTGAGTGTGCGTGAACCAGTCAAAACTAACGTTCGTTCAAGTATCTAAAGCAATTGCTCTAGATGAAGGCAAGATTGATTGCAATTGCACAAACATTTAGATTAAAAATTGCTGAGCCCCTCGTTAATAATCAGGTGTCTAGTTCTATAGAATGATTAAAATCGGTTGCGCTGATTTCTTTCGTTCACTATTTACGATAGATATATTACGAAGACATTATTCTCACCAAATGTATCTTATGGAGATTTTCATATAACCGTGGATACGGGGACCTGCACTCAATCATTAAAATGGAGGATTTGCGAGCCCTTGATTATTCTGCAATCAGTATCTAGGGAATTATAAAAATTAGTTGAAAGATTCCGTTACTTTATTCTCCAATTTTCAAGTTTTCAACATTCAATACTATCTCACCTCTGTGTATCTCGGCTAAGTTATTTCGATTGGTATGATTATGAATCACAGATATAAATTAGTGGGAGTACTCCTAGATTAGATTAGATTAGATTTAAGTACGCAGATGGTCGGACTAGCCTCCCCAATGCCACCGAACTCAGACTAGAGGTATTGTAGCTCCGCTTGTTTTATGCGCGGGTTATATGTCCGGCCTTTGTTGCCCGTCTTAACAGTTGCGTTGCATCCTTGTGCGGGACTTGATTGGCGGTGGGGAAGGCAGTTCCCCACCAACGCAGTCTCGTCGCTGCTACAGCCGGACAATCACATAGGATGTGTAGACTGTCCTTTTTTTGCTTCATTACAAAATCTACACAACCCATCCGAGTCCATGCCGATGACTCTGCAATGTTCCTTGAATCTGCCATGTCCTGTGAGCAGCCTGACCGTAGGGGTCAGACTTTTCCTGTCCATGGTCAGTAGGGGTTTCGATGTTTTCTTGCTGAGGTCAGGCATGTTTAACCTTGCCTTCCTGCCGATTTTGTATCTGCCCACCGCTCTGATTGTTTACGTCGGAGCTTTTCCTTTATGTGGCTTACGCCCACGGCATGAGGGACTCCCACTGGTGAAAACTCGTCCGCATTTATTGCCCCCTGCTTGGCCAGCCCGTGTGCCACTTCGTTGCCGTGGCTGTCCTCGTGACTTGAAAACCAGACAAGGGTTACTTTGTTGCTGGACCTCAGTTTTTCCAGGCTCTCTATGGTTTCCCAGACCAACTTAGAGTCAGCTCTGGATTTGAGGAGAGTTTTTATAGCGGCTTGACTATCTGTCCACACAAAAATGTGTTTGTTGATTGTCATCCGGAACACCAGAAGCTCTGAGCACTTTTCGATTGCCAGAACTTCCGCTTGGAATACGGTGGCTATAGACGCTAAGGACCAGTTGCACCTGTAGTTTTCCTCCGGCCCGTACAGTCCTGCTCCAAAGCAGCCTCTGTATCCTGAGCCAGTTTCCTTTATAGTTTCCCAGTTCTCTCTCTTCGCCCTGAGCCACTAGAATACAGCGACGTTCATGTCATGTTCATCATCTTGTACAGCCATATACTGATCTTCGGGCTAAAGCCCCAGTCTCTGCCCCTGGCTCTTCTACATGCCCTCAGCGAGGCATACGTCTTACCCATCTGTGTCTCTATGTGCTCCCTCCAGTAGAGGAATCTCTGCATCCGTTACCCTCAGCGGTTCCGGGTTTATAACTTTGAATTTCCTAGTGAATATCACTGCTGACGTCTTCTCAGGGTTAACTGAGAGTTTCGTCCTTCTACACTTATTCATCATTGTTCTCAGAGAGTAGTTCAGTCTATCTCTCAGCACATTGAGGAACTTGCCCCTAGCGACAATGGCCACGTCATCCTCGTATCCATACACCGGGAAGCACTTTCCGTCAGTTCTTCTTAGAGCTCGTCCACGACGAGACACCATAGCAGTGGAGGTAGAACTCCGTCCGGTGGGCACCCACCCTTCGGGCGACCTCCTATCTGTATGCTATTGTGATCTGCAGTCAATGACCTGCTCATCAACATGCTTTGTACCCAGTCAATGATGGTTTCTGGAAAGCCCCTTCTTGACATGGTTGTTTTTATGACCTCGTTTTCTGTGCGGTCAAAAGCTCTTTCAATATCGAAAAAAAACGCTCATTGCGTAGACCTTTGCCCCTATCTCCTTCCCGACCCTGTAGGCATACTGAGCAAGAGACAGCGGCCTGGCTATTCGCAGTGTGTTTTTATGTATCTATCCATGAGCCTTTCCAGCGTTTTTAAAACAAAGGAGGTTAGGCTGATGGGTCGAAAGTCTCTCGGCTTGATATAGTCGTTTCGGCCGGGCTTGGGTAGGAACACTATTTTCGATTTCCCCCAAACTTTTGGTACAGTTTTCAGTGTTATGCCGGCTCTCAGAATTTTTGTAAGAGGTCCCAGGATGATATCCATTTCCCGTTGTAATAACACCGGGTAGATACCATCCGGTCCCAGTGCATTCAGGTGTTCAGAGGATTTGATCGCCCATTCTACTCTCTGTGGGTACACGATTTTGGCTGCTAGAGCCCAATCCTGTGGTTTATACCGGTTTCGAGTTTTCTTTGCCGCCTCTTTCGCGCTTTCCGCGGTTGTGAAGCCAGGAAAGTACTCCTCAAGCAGGAGTCGAAGAGATTCCTCCGAGGTTCAGGTATAGCTGCCATCTGGGTTTATTAAACAGCTTAGGTTGGTGACACCCTGACCCCCCAGTACTTTAACCAGCCTGGAGACCTCGGACAGGTTCTCGAATCCGTTGCTGAACCTCTTCCAGCCTTCTCTCTTGGCTTTCGCCAGGGCTTTTTCATATTTTTTCTGTAGTAGTTTACGTTCCTCCATGGCCCTCCTCCTGCGTGGGTTACTGCAGGAGTGTTTCAGTTTGTTCCACGCCTTCCGTACCTGGTCTGTTCTGGTTCTGGAACCTGTTGTTTTCAAAAGAGCTTCTGATTGCTTCTCCGAAAGATTCGGCCACATATTCCAGTCGCTCCTTGTTTTCCTACCTGCTGGGTACGTTCTGGATTCTAGGTGAGAGCTCCTCCTTATACCCCGCCCAGTCCGTTTTTTTCGAATTTCAGGTCGTTGACTATCAAGTCGTGTACGGCATTACCCCTGGCATTGGTGTTTGAGATTCCCCACCCCAGATGATATGAGTTCGCATCGCAACCAAGCAGGCGTTCTGTTCTCTCGTCCTTCACTCTGGCCATCAGCGCCTCCACCTCAGGTGTTGGCGGGGGTCCAGTGGAGTCATAAGGCAGCTGATCCTACCATATATTCCAACGTTTCATTCTCACGTAATTGAGCTTTCAACGTGGCTACCGCCAAGTCCCCTTTGCTGGGCTGCCGTATGAGAGCAGCTTCCATCCTTTTGACCAGGATGGATGCCTTTATTGTGTGTTCCGTGGGGTTCACGTGGAACAATCTTCCACATTCTCCCAGGCCTCTGATAGTCCCCTCCACCAATCACGGTTCGTGGGTAAGAGCTATGGCTCTGGAACAAGAGTTAGCCGGATCATTTTTATCGCAGCCTGGCTGTACGACGCCGGGTTGCTCCTTTGTTTGCCGCGACATGCTGGAGCTGGGCGTGTCGTGCTCGGCGGCTTTTCGTTTGCCCCTCTGTATTATCTCCGTTCCGGTCTAGACATCAGCTTGTTTCTTTCTTCCTGCTTTGTTGAGGTCCCAGGAGTCTGTGTTGGGTTCTTTTGATTTTCTTCACGGCTCATTTGATTCCCACGTGTGTCTAGGTGAAGCGGCCTCACCCGGGCAGAGCCTAGTATGCCCGGGGCTTGACTAAATACGCTCGGTGGTCGCATAGTATGCGGGGGGCACCGTTAACGACGCAGCGCACCCTGCGTCATGCAGCCATCGATACGATAGCTAACGCCTGGGCTTTGGGAAATGATCCGCGGCGGGGTTTTTAGGTGTGTTTGCATGCCCTATCACCACCGTGTCCTGTCGTGAGTCGGCTGATTCCTCTGGCCGTTCTCCTATCCGCCGCCTGGAGACGCGCCCGGTTGGCGACTCCACCTTGGTCTCCACACCCTTCTCTAGGGTTTAGAGAACCTGGAGAAAGTACTCCTAGGCGATGAAAAAATCATTATGGAATGTATGGAGTAAACTTTGTACTATCTCTTATCGTTCTCCATTTGAAAATCCCAATTAAAGCTTTTTTCTGGATTGGTATAGAATGTGTTTGTGGACGGCTCATTAAGGGAACAGACCGTTTATGAAACTTATTCTACGAGGACATTATTTTCACCCAATGTGTATTTTGGGGACTTTCATAGAATGTTCGATACGGGAAATCTGTACTCACAATGCATAACCTTGTCAATTATGTCCAATTAATATCGATCGATTTCCAATGAAATGATTTGATTGGAGATACGTTGAATGGTTTTGAATGCCCTTGTAATAAACCTATGAACAATCCGCTGAACTATATAACCATATAGAGTGTGGAATGAGGCTACACTTACATATACAAAGTATTCTTAGAGGACTGTCCTCGTAACTTTGGTACATCTATCGTCAACTTTGGAGCGAATCTTTCGTTCGATGCAATATATCGTTCGTAAAGTTTAGGGACACATAAACATTATTATAATAAAAAATTGGTAAATCTTGAAATGTTACTAAAACGAAGGACAAAAATGATCCCGTATGCAACATTTATGACGACTTGATGTTTAATGCCCACTTGGTAATTGTTCATTTGACGGAAAATATCACTGTGGGTTTTTCGGACTCAAAATATTCGATACTCGATCAAGTTTGATATTTGTAGTTGAGGCATTATTAAAGTCACGTATGAAAGCGGCTCTATTTATGTAATGTGAATATCTAAAAAAGTTAACAGGGTTAACTATCTGCTAACAATATTAATGTATTTGTGATAATTTTATTTAATTGAAGACTTTGTTTTTCCATCTCCTTGAAATACACATATGATAAACGGCTCAACTATAACTACGTGAATTATCATATAAGGCCGACTACGTATATACAAAGTAGTCTTTGGGGACTGTCCTCATAGTTTTGATGCATCTATCGTTAACTTTGGAGCCAGTTCTCGTTGGATACAATATATTGGTCATACAGTTTGGGGACAGTTGAAGATTTAAATTGAAATTTGGCAAATCTGAAAAAGTTCCTCGAACGATAGACGAAAATCATCTCGTATGCCTCATGTATGATGGCTGCTTTTCAATGTCCACTTGATTATTTTGTATTTGACGAAAAATATTACTTCGAACTTTTTTGTAATCAAGATAAATGATATTCTATTATATTTGCTCTTCGTAATTGAAGTCACGTATGAGAGTGGGACGATTTAAGGTAAAGCGTATTATTGAAAAAGATAACAGGGTCAACTATCTGCTGTCAATATTAATTCATTTCTAATGAAATTATTTAATTAGAATCATATGCTTTTTTCAACACCCTTGAAGTATACATTGCGACGTAATTTCAGGAGGTTCACGGAACCCTCCTTCCATTAGCGCGCCTTCTGGCACCAAAACCCCAACAGAAAAATCAAAAACCACAATGTTAGGCGCCAGGTCAATTTTTAACGGAATGACCGCCGGATCGAAATCCTTCTCCACTCTCAGCTTCAAATGCTCCAGTAGCTCCACACGTAGAGATTTAGAAAATCGGAAGCTGAAAGGGGATGCAACTGGGATTTTCAATAAAATAAATAAAATAAATAATTGTCGGGGAGAACAATATTTTTAATAAAAAAAAATCAGTCTCAATATAAAAAAAATAAATAAATAAAATCCCCTTAATTCGATTACGTGTTATTGCGCACACTATACAATTTTAAATTAGTCACTGTTGACAAAATATCTTTAAATTAAGATTTTCTGACGTCTAATGGGACGTGAGGAGCTTCACTCACGTCGATAATTTTATTATTATTAGATAAAGGAACCAGATCCGATGGGAGATGGATCCAGTTCTTGATAGCTTGGCTAAGCAGTCTCACGGTGATAACGGAGTCCAGCTTGGTCGAAAGGATTGTCTGACGTTGCTGGAACGTCGTCATCAACGACATAGACAGATTTTGATGGGCTGAAGTTTCTCTGAGGCCTCTCAGAGGGGCAGAGCAAAAATAGACGCGAAGTAGAACGGTCGTGTCTAGAGCCCAAGCACTTAATTATTATTGACAAAGTGGGGCCTAGTCAACCTATCACGCGGCGTGAGACAGTGCATAGAACTCGCCATTTTTAACAATATAATTCTACTCATTTTAACTCTGGTGTCAGTGAATTCACCCCAGAACTACCCATTCCGAATCCCAACCGAGCGAACTCCCCGTGAGCTCAACCCAAAGCAGCTAGCCAACGAGAGGGTTAATTTGGCGACTCGGAGTTCCATCTACGAGTGTTGCTTAGGGGCTATTCAGTGGCCCAGCAACAACAAAGGGGAATTAAATTGGTGGCAACCCGGAACAAAAACGTCACATTGGCACCCGACGTGGGGCACTCAATAAAGGGATACATTGAGTATCTATGTAAACCCTACCGTTAAGAAAGAAATTTATGTGAGACTGCTGGGAAGCGAAGCGAGCTACAAGGGAACTGGTCGAGGGTACAAGTGCGTCTGCGCGTGAGGGTGAAAGACGAAAAAACAAATCACGTCACCGATTGATTGGTGATTGGTGGCCCAAACAGCCCAGAGCGGTCCGAGACAGCCAGAACGAGGATCAGCTAGGCCGAGGAGATAACCGTCGGAGAAAAAGAGTAGCGACCGGCAGCTATCATCTACGGGTGGGGACTAACACTGGAGCTCAGACTGGGAAGGATGTACATCTGGGTACTGCTAGGATTACACTCGTCTGCGTAAGTACTCCACAAATCCAAAATTGCCCCAACTCGCCCCAAAATTCTCATGATTAACCGCGGGGAACGCGGAAACCGTAGAGACCGCCGGGGTCGACCATATCTGCCCACTTCCGAACTCCAGACAATACAGCTCGACATGAACACTTAAAACGAACAAGACAATACCGGGGTTCCGCCGGAAAATACTGGGGAGACCGCAGACCCACGGAGTAGCGCGAGTGTCGCTACACAAATGGCGACAGGCCCGACAATTCCACCAACACAGGGTATATCATTCGCGCCCACAGGTACCGCGGGAATGCCTTATCCTCCGATTTTTTCGGGATTTCCTCGCTCATTAGGGCTTCACAGTAGTTTTTTTTTTACCAAACACCCACGCCGCAACGGGAGGGAGTAACACACTACATACTCCAGAGGGAGGGAGAGGAACAGCACCTGCCCAGCCAGCGGGCGGGCCGTGGCAAAGGCCCACGTTTAACACTGCTTTTCCCCCAGGGTATGGCTACGGGCCGGGAAATTTCGCTCCTCCAAATAACCAATACGCGTCAAATAAAAATATGAAGAACGTGCTTAGGCCTATACCAAGATTTGAAATGGGTGATGACGTGGAAAGGTTCATAAACTCATTGCCCTACGCTCGAGAAATATTAGAGGGACAATATGAGAAACTATTTATCTATCAGTGTTTGATCAAATTCGGTCCTCAAGCCAGAGCAGTAGTTGATGCAATTGTTCCCACTATTTCAACTATAGAGGAGCTCATCATCAAAGTTCGACTCACGTTCAGCACTAGAGACAACCTGCGACAAATTCTCGAGAAAATGTCCCGACTAATACAACAGGAAGGGGAATCGGTTACCGAATTTTTCGCTCGATTCCGGGCCTTCGAAATGAGGGAGCGCAGTCGGCTTGACACCAACGTCAACAATGACTTCGGTATCACAATGAGTGGGATTTCGTGAGACGCCGGGGAATCATTCATAATCGGATTAAAGAGGGAAATCAACCTCCTGATGTTTTCGCAATCTCCCGCTACTTTCAACGAAGCTGTACGGATAGCAGTCTCAATCGAAAAGAGACTTCAGGAAATTGATGAATCCGATCGGGATCCGAGCAGGAAATAGAAAACAAAATAAAATTCACGCGTTCGGAGCGGACGTCCATGACGAGATTTACGAGTTCGATATGAAGGAGTCGAATATTAGGGCCACGATGTCGAGTCAGCGAGACTATGGGGTGAAACAGAGTCAACCCGATGGAGGGAAACAGGGAAACTTCTCCAGGTAACCCCCTAATACTAATAGGGGGAACAATAGGGGAAATCAAGGGCCCAAGGGAAACGGGGAACGTCAAAATCGACCCAGGGGGGGACAGCGAAACCAGGGTAACTCAAATCAACCCCGTAGGGAAAAACGTGATCCCTGTAGATCCCTCTGTTATCGCTGTCAAGAGATAGGCCATTTCGCTCGCGAATGCACAGTCTCAGCACCGGTCCCACGAGCCCCAAGGGAGTTTTCGGAAGTAACTAACGAGGAACAAAGGGGGGGAGGGCTCTCGCAAAATGCTCAGGGGCCTGCCCATAGATCTACCAGTTATTCAAACTAGACAAGAGTCCGGAGGTATCGCGCGACACCGGACTCCAAGAAAGGGTAGAGTCAATCGCGCAGAAGGGAATAGGCCTCAAAACCGCTCATATCAATTGCAACGCATTAGAAGTCCCACCCACCCAAGTACATTTACAAGTAGGAAAAATGAAAAAGGGGGAGGGACCATTTTTTGTCGACACCGGGACCGACATTAACTTAGTGAGATCAGATAGGCTGCATCCACGGGTAAAAATTGATGAGTCGGAAATAATTATAGTGAAGGGTGTTACACCGGGAAAAATGAAAACTAGAGAACACGTGAGACTCAACGTCGAGGGAGTAGAGGACACGTGTCATGTCGTAGATCCCAACTTTCCCTTGTTAGAGGATGGACTAATAGGGAGACCATTCTTGAAAAGTAGAGCGATCAGAATTGACGATGGGGAGGATTCACTCATGATAGAGGACAACGTACACTCCTTTACGAATACGGAGTCGATACTGCTTCAGCCTAGAATCGTGAAACTCGTCTATGTCAGGGTAAACAAATTCGATTCCCCGGTCGGGTATATTCCTCGCAAAGATGTGAAGCCTGAAGTATATTTCGGCGAGGCCATAGTGGAGCCGAGAGGCAGGAACGCGTACATGTATGGCTATAACACTCTTGAAACAGCAGAAAAATTTAAGGTTCCGTTGATCGAATTGGAGGAAATAGAGAGCATTGCGACACAGGCGGACATTAAGACATTTAAGGGAATCAAGGCGGACGACCACAATCAGAAAAGCCGCAATAGGGCCGAGGAGGTCATTAATTTTCTGCGATTGGAAAGACTAAATCAAGAAGAACAAGAGGAGGCTAGGGAACTCGTCATGTACAACCCTTAGGTATATCAAATGACTGGAGAAAAGCTCCAGGAAGCCCAAGTGATCGGGTACAAACTCAAATTAAAAGATGACGACCTGATATATGTTAAACAGTTTAGGCTACCCTTCCATCTCAGAGACAAGGCCGACGAACAGGTGGACACCATGATCAGAGACGGCATCGTTGAGCCCTCAGATGCACCATACAACTCGCCTGCCTGGGTGGTCCCGAAAAAGCCAGGGCCCGACGGGGAAGGCGTTGGCGCATGGTTGTCGACTTCCGACGGCTCAACGAAAAAATGGTGGCTGATGCGTACCCCCTAGCTAACATTACGGATATATTAGATCAGCTAGGGGGTGTGAGATACGGATCCACCTTTGACTTAGTGTCAGGGTTTCACCAAATCCCGCTAGCTTAAGAAAGTCGCCTAAAAACCGCGTTTTCCACTCTCAAGGGATATTTTCAGTACACACGGATACCAATGGGCATCGTAAATGGATTACAAGAAGCGGGACTATTTGTTTGCATGGATGATATCGTTCTCTACGGGAAATCTATTGAAGAACACAGGGTGCGGTATCAGCAGTTCGTGGATCGACTGCATGAGGTCCAGATGAGCTTAAGCCCGGAGAAATGTGAATTCCTAAGAGAAGAGGTAACATTTTTGGGACACTGTATCTGTGAGGATGGAATCAAACCAAGCCCGAAGACAATTGAGCCGATTCTAAAATCTCCAAGGCCCGCGAACCAAAAGGGAATTCGCCAATTCATCGGGTTGGCCGGGTATTACGGCAGATTTATCGATAATTTGGCGGGAAAAACTCGACCCCTCACAGAATTATTGAAAGACGACGTTGCATTTGAGTGCGGAGAGAGACAGCAACAAGCTTTCACCTCGATAATACAGGAAATCACATCTTATCCAATACTAAGGCATCCCGATTTCACCCGACCATTCCTTATCACCACGGACGCATCGGATTTCGCCGTCGGCGCGATTCTGAGTCAAGGGGAAAAAGGCAAGGATCTGCCTATATGCTACGCATCTCCAGTGATGCCGAAGGCTGAAAAAAATTATACGACTACGAAAAAGGAAATGCCAGCTATCATTTTCGTCGTCCGACAATTTCGTCCATACGTGTATGGCCACGAATTTACTCTGATGACCGACCACTAGCCATTGGTGTGGCTAAAATCCACCAAGGATCCGGGAGCGCAATTGCGTCGATGGGCGAAAGAATTAGATGAGTAGAAGTACAATGTCAAATATAAGCCGGGGAAAACCAATATCAACGCCGACGCCTTATCGCGTAACCCAATACCGGCTGGTGATATCAAGGAGGCTCAAGAGAGGAACGTTGCCGTAGTGAGTAAAATAAACCCCAGGATAAATGAAATTCCATGTGTCGTGGAGTCAATGTGGCCCGATAATAAGATATTAGTGATGCGAGGAACGAGGCCGGACATTGCCAGGGAGGAATACATAGTGGCCGTCAACGATCCACCGGATGACAAACTTCCCGACGACAGGACTATCCAGAAATGGGCATCGGAAATTTGGTCTGGTATAAAACCGCCTCGCCGTACCGCACAGTGGGACCGCACGTGATCACTACAGTTTTATCTCACGATGTAATTCGGGTAAAGATAGAAAATGAGACAACCCACGTGCCTAAATGTCGGGTAGTGTCAATAAACCAGGAACCTCCCAGCTTAACCGACGAGACAGAGCAACTAGATGTAAGCCCCCAGGGAAGCGCTCAGGCGCCTTCGAGGTCAACAATGACATTTTCCCCGGACACCATCAATGAGGAACCTCAACCCCGGAGAAAGCGGGGACGATTGCGGAAGAGGCCAGCAGAAGGGGTGGCCGAGGAACCGATGAAACAGCCGAAAAAAAACTGAGGCCACCCCAACAATCATCCTCGAATCAAGCTCGGGGGAAGAGGGTGAACTCGACAGCGACCATGGCAGCCTGTATGATCCCCGGGAGGAGTCAGTAAACCCATCCGAGAATGAAGAAGATATCCCTAGAGACTCGGATGTGACCAAACCGGTGACTAGGACACGGGATAATCCACAAAAAAGAGAGACCACCGTGGAAGGAACAGATCACGATGAGCCCTCGGAAGACGTTAGAAGCCATCCATGGGAGTTTCCAACGGGTACCGACGGAAGCGAGGATGAGGAACCCCTTCAACCCGATGACGAACCAGTGGCACACACCTTCTCTGATGAAGAGGATGACGAAACCGTCCTATACTCCCGAACACATCTGACCAGCGAGAAGGCACATTTCACATTCTTCCTCCCCGCAACCGCTAACCCCGACCACAGTTGTCTGAAGGTGCTGATCGAGAAAGACTGGGTACAGTTGGCTCAACTGACAGCTCAGGTGCACCAGTCCGGGGAAGTCATCCGGCTGCAAAAAGGTTGGGAGGGTTGGTTTTGGGCTCGTCACCAAGAACAATCCAGAATCTGAGATGGTTGAGGGGAATGTGAAAAGGGCCCTAAATACCTTCGTAGATAGATTGCTTGCCGAAGGGCTGGAAACGATCAGCATGGCTCACGACGGCGAGTACTTGACAGAGAAATTACGTAGATTCATCAGAGTGCGGTTAAAAGAAAAATTAAAAGGAAGCAACGTTCAATTAGTATTGTGCGCGAGATTTCTGGAAGTGCCAACGAGGGAGGATCGAATTCCCATCATCGAGGAAAAACATGCCTCAGCAATGGGAGGACACAAGGGCATCACCAAGACTCTGTACGCAGTGGCCTCCCAGTATTACTGGAAAAATATGGCCCAGACAATACGGGAATATATTAACACCTGTCCGATTTACCAAAGAAAAAAAGTTGTGAGGGAAAAAGCTCGGCACCCGATGATCATCACAGACACACCAGTAGATGGTTTCGAAAAGGTTTAGATGGATATTTATGAACCATCGGGCCGGAGCGACAGGGGACATGTATATCTACTGACCATGTAGGATTGTCTGGCAAAATACGCTCTTGCTGTGCTCTTACACACCCAGACGGCGGAGGAAGTAGCCCGTGCCATGGTCCGAAGGTTGATCTTCACGTTTGGAGCACCACTGGCCCTGTTGTCCGACAGAGGGACCAACTTCACAAGCACGATGATGACAGAATTCTGCAAATTATTTCGGATCCGCCAATCCCTCACGACGGCACACCATCCCCAGTCCAACGGGTCTCTCGAGCGCAGCCATCATGTCCTCACCGAATTCCCGAAAACTCAAATTGGAGACAGTGGAGATTGGGACGAATGGACGGATATGGCGATGTTCGCGTACAACGCCACTGTTCACGAAAGCACCGACTACGCTCCTCATGGGCTGGTTTTTGGAGTGAAGCCACGGGTACCATCAGCAAGGTCATTGGAAGGCATAGGGGGAAAACCCTATAGCCAACTATTCAACGAAATAACGGAAGGACTAAGAAGAGTGCGCGAAAAAGCCCGGGTAAACCTAATCAAATCTAAGGAAAAATCAGAGAGGTACTACGATTGAAAGGCCAAGATGGAGACAATTGCCGTGGGAGACCATATTGGGATTCAAAAGGAAGCAAAGACCGGAAGACGAGATGATGATTGGAAAGGACCGTATCGCATATTGGAACTGATGGAAAGGAATAATATCAGGATCCAGACGGAAAGGGGATCGCGTGTAATACATCGGGACAAG
The DNA here is from genome assembly GCF_000806365.1 of Fopius arisanus. Classification (NCBI taxonomy): domain Eukaryota; kingdom Metazoa; phylum Arthropoda; class Insecta; order Hymenoptera; family Braconidae; genus Fopius; species Fopius arisanus. Next base: position 68,986 of record NW_011887921.1, on the reverse strand, counting down.
GTGAAGAAAGCCCGAATACGGGAATTAAAAGACTAAAAGAGCTATTTTTCCGATTATTAGTTTTTTTCTCTTTTCGCCGTCCTTTCCTGTCCATACAAGGACGAGTATACCCTAGATTAGAAGGAAATCGGGGACAGCACTCTAAAAATAAAACACGAAGATAAAATTAAAAGACTGCTCTCCACAAAAGGGTAAAAATTTAATTACCCGATTTTTAATTATAAAATCAATAAAAATCTGAAAATAAAAAAAAAATAATAAATATATATATGAAATGGATGTGTTAATTAAAAAAGAAATGGCGGACCCTTTAAAAAGTGGTGAGAAATATTTTTTTTTGTTTTTTTTCAACTACTTTAAACAGCCAAACGTTATAAAAAAAAGAATACGACGTACATAACGGTGGGAAAAGTTGTGATTTTTTTTGTTTTACTTTGAAAAAAAAAAAATTAATTTTTCATACCGGATAAACCATTTATTCGCCCCTATACACCACTTGCAAAAGTATATCAAATTAAAAAGAACCCACGAAGAAAAAATTAAAAGACTGCCCTCCACAAAAGGAAAACAGCGATGATAACTATAGTGCTTACAATCATCCCCTCGTACCTACTCAAAATACTCGATCCAGGAGTGTTCGTTAACGATCTCTTCGCCCAGAGACGGATCACCGCACAGATACCGAAGATGCTCGAGCGGATCATCCCCATATACAACAAACGAGGTGCCTAGGATAGAAAACAAAATGTCAAATAATAAAACACAAAATAACCAAAGGAAGAGGAGCCACAACTAGACTCACCGTTGGACAAGGAGGCTCGATGAAAAGCCGGGGGAGGCAGAAATCCGCCCCCAACCAAAAACGTAAAACGCGGCCCCGTTCGTTAGCACGCGCAGCGCTAATCATGAAAACACGACGATAATGGGCCCAAACGGAGGGCCAAAGAAGAGTAAAAAGCAACGGCCCTCTGGGATCCCTGCCCCAGCGAGAGCCCAGGAGAGCGGCAATGTCCGAGGAGAGCCACCCTTCCGTCGCTACCTCCCTGACGATCCTGAAAATGAAAAGGAGGGAGGGTTGAAAAAGAAAAAAGAGGGGCAGACAAGAAACAGGCTAACTCACTAGTTCAAAAGAGGGGGTACATACCCAGCGTCTCCTTGACCATACTCTAGACCCGGTACGGTGGAGAGCCTCTCGTTGGGCTGCCAAAATGTCGCCTAGGTCGAGTCCGAAGCATCCTGCTGGACGACGAAGGGCAGGCACACGCTGGTCCACGAGGAAGTCATGTATTTCCTGAGGTAGAAATGGCGGTGGGTCGCCAAGCCTGGAGTATCTCAACACTCGGGAACGGGGTCCACGCCGAATTAAATCCCGAACGAACGGAACCGTTTCCATTAGTTGCTCCAATACAGCAACACGGGGATCTTCCGGAAATAACACCATCGAAACGAAAGAAAAAGAGAGTCCGTCACGCGAGAAACACCTAACGAACACGATTGATCAGCAGCTGAGGCCCAACTGAGAAATTTCCAGATGGACGACGTCACCCGCAGGGTGATAAGGGTGAAAGCTAAGATTATCGCAGAATGAGATTCCTCCTTCCCCCATCTCAGTCCACACCTAACCGAGGAGCGGCTGACTCGCAAAGAAAAAAAGATGGACAAACTATTTGAAATCATAAAATTATTTGGAACAAAATCCATTGGACAAGATATAGTGTGAAAAAAAAACTCGTGTTCACGTGGTTAATATTTTTTTTCGCCGTTATCATCATTGGCATCGCCATTCAATTCAGTAACATTAACCAATTATTAATGACACTATTGTTAAGAGTTAATCCCTTGATCTTTCACTTGCACCGGATTTTTTTTTGATCACGCACTATTAGTTTATTCCCTCGTACTTTTCCATGCCAATGAATAAATAAAAAAAAAACAAATTTAAATCGAATTAGAAATATTGATGGTAGGAATTAAATCGTTACGTTGGAACAATTTGAATTTGATCGTTAAGATTTTATGAATAACGAAAGAAAAAACTATTGAATGTTATGGATGATATTCGACATGGAGTTACGATTACAATTATTCCCATTATTTCGCTAATCTTGAGTTGAAAACTATTAATTGACTAATGAGAACAACTCTGTGAGGATAATGAAGAAAAGGGATACCTTCTCCCTCGACTCAGCGAGTACTTCCCCAATGACGACGTGCATATTATTGCTGAGCCTGGAAGATTCTTCTACGTTGCATCTGCATTCACACTAGCTACGGGCATTCACAGCAAATCGATGCAAAAATAATCTTCGCGGAAATTTTTTGAATTTCATTTTGCGATTAATATCGTGAATAATCGCCTCTCCGATAATTAATTGAATAAATTCCAATTATCAGGTGCATTTATCAACTTGTGAAATGTTTGTTTAGAATTCTATCAAAATTTCTTTTATTTATACTTATTAATGAAATTTATAACCAAAGCATTCCAATCGTGGCTTCAAAAAGAAAATAATCCCCCTAATCAGCTTTAGATGTTTTACAAACAGATGCTAATGGCAAATAATCGAAAAAATCTGACTACTCGTTAAATGCGTTGGACTCAGATGTTGATAAATGTAGCAGCTGTATCGCTCAATCAAATTTTGGCTGACTATTTCCACTCTATGGCACGTGGATATTCCGAATAATTTAAATTCTCATAACTACTGAAGTTATACGTTTCTTCTGAATGCAAACTACGCACAATGAACAATGACCAAACTATTTTTTTTTAATTATCAACATTGAAACTCGAAATCTTCCTAATTTTATCGACGTTAGATCATAGATTTTGCAATTAAATAACAATCGTTAGGTCGATTCAGTATATTTTAAACAATTATACGTGGTTGAATAATTATAATTAGTAGATGTCAGAATTATCCAGAGAAATATTATTTGTGCAGTACAATCTTGCGTACCTTTGTATGCCGAGAAACAAAACCAGGGGAATAATTAGGATCGAACCGTAGATGCAAGAGAATAACAAAAAAAAAACCATGTGAAACAAAAATATTATGTTGTAAGACGAATTTTTCGTTGAATGGAAAGATGATAAAAATTGAAGGAAAAACTCTGCAGGAGTGCAAGACAACTCTGAGGCATTGAGGCAGCTGTCACAGGAAATAAAACGATGAATAGTTTTCTCATTGATTAATTACCCTAATTGTATTATATGTGAAACTCACTTACCTAACTATTAAACAACGAAAACCAGAAAGAGTTCATAACAATTTATTAAGATTTATAAAAAGGAAAAAAGGAAAGAGTTATCGATATATGTAACAAAGATCAACAAGTGTTCATATCACGTTCTTCCGCGCTGGAGCGCTATCGGCGCGAAATCCGACACCCCCGCATTCCACCAGGATGACTGGTCCGACATCAGTCCAACTGGCCAACATAGCCCAGGCGATGATTGAGGATCAGCCTGGCTGCCGTCGAATAGTGGATAAAGTGCCTTCGCACATAGAAAGCTAAATAGGGGCGGCCCACGCTGGAAAGGTAGCGTGCATAACGCTCCCAACCTAACCGTAGCTCCTAATAATAGAAAAAAAAGGGGGTAAAACGAAAGGAAAAAGGGAGAACACCAAAACGGGGGGGATTAATTAAAACAGAAAAAAAAGTCACCCGATCAAAAGTGGTGGCACCCTCAATGCAAAAAAGAAAGAAGGTCCTCACGAGGGGGTAATCCACCCCCATGTTAGGAGGCGAACAGTATTTATTGTTATATAATTAAAATTTTGCCTATTTCGATGTAAAATAGTTAGTAAAGGGTAAAAATTTAATTACCCGATTTTTAATTATAAAATCAATAAAAATCTGAAAATAAAAAAAAAATAAATATATATATGAAATGGAAGTGTTAATTAAAAAAGAAATGGCGGACCCTTTAAAAAGTGGTGAGAAATATTTTTTTTTGTTTTTTTTCAACTACTTTAAACAGCCAAACGTTACAAAAAAAAAGAATACGACGTACATAACGGTGGGAAAAGTTGTGATTTTTTTGTTTTACTTTGAAAAAAGAAAAAATTTGAATTTTTCATACCGGATAAACCATTTATTCGCCCCTATACACCACTTGCAAAAATATAGCAAATTAATAGATCACGAGTACTTACCGTAATATTGCGAAAGCCACACGAAAAAAGGGGAGAGGAAAAAGGGGGGGGGGGGGAACAACCACTGGCTTTATTAGTTCTTATTGTTTTTATTTTTTTTCTCTTCCTCTTTAAACACAACGGACGAAAAAGGAAAAGAAAATCAATAAGAAGAGACCGGGATATGGATACTTCGCACGCACCCCGGGATGAGAAACGAGTCAAGAGCATCCCCCCCCTCCCCATTGTCACCAAGCGTACCGAGACAACCCGGACAAATACGTGTCACCTTTCCTCGAAGAAAAATTTTCTATTTCAAAAATGAAGAGAAGGAATCTTTGTGTTTTGTCAGGCTCACCGAGAGCCCACAGACGGGAGAAATTGAAATTTCGGAAATTAGGGACGGAAACGGGATAGTTTCGATGAAATACGCAGGGGTGCGGATTTACCACACGTGGAAAATGTTGACCCACATCGACGCGGGAGAATTTCTGGGGTTAAGGCAAGAATTCGTCACGCAATGGGTCAAGCTGAGTGCGGTATGCTCAGACCTGACGACATATTGCACAGTGGCCCCACAACTGGAGCAGACAATGAAATCATTAGATGCATTAGATGAGGCCCACACAAAAAGGGCAGTTCTGGAATTCATAGGCCAGATTAGTAAAATACTTTTTGGGACCATGGATCAGGACGACGCGGATTATTATGACACGCTGATCGAAGCCCTTAAAAATAAGACGAGCGATACCTTGATGCTCATAGCGAATCAAACACACATCATCCACTCGGAGTTCCAGAGGATACAAACGGAGGTACGCAGATTTGGGGAAACCGTGGAACTCCTCAACCAAACCATGCATCATACGGCGGGTACCTCGTAGATCAGCTAGAAAAGACCCAATATAATGAAAAATTGGCCGGATTACTAAACGCATTGGATGCCGAGATCGCACAGTATGAGGTGAACACGCAGACCCTGACAAACTCCATCCTGTTCGCCAGGCAAGGAGAGCTCCACCCTTCGATACTGCCAGGAAAAAGCCTCATTAAGGCCGCTCGGGAAATCTCAGAGACCCAAAAAGGGGTGGAAATACCGGCCCGATTAGGACCTTCCCATATCACGGAACTCCTACGACTCGCGGAACTCATGGCGTATTATCATAAGGACAAGATAGTGTTCATTTTAACATTTCCCATGGTAACACTAACTCAATATACGCTATACAAACACATGGCCCTGCCGGTAAAAATCGCGAACTCAACAATGCCTAGCGGTGTGTTCATAATACCAAGCTACCCCTACACGGCAATCGCGGAACACCTCGATTCCTACATCAAGTTCGACGGGGAAGATCTAAAACTATACCGGAAGGGCTCTAGGGGCCTCACTTGTAGAGCCACTCGCCCGATTCGAGAGATCAACCGGAGCGAGGACTGCGAAACTCAAATTATTGTAAACGCCCGATTTAGCCAGACCGACACATGTGACATTCGAGTCAAAATTATGAAGCAAACAATCTGGGAAAGGGTCGGGGATACAAACACGTGGGTGTTCTCAGTATTAGACGAGGATGAATTGCGAATCAACTGCAATGGGCGCGAACCAAGCACGAGGATCATCCGGGGCAGAGGCATCCTGACCCTACCTCAAACTGGCGAGGCCAAAGCGCGGGCAGTTACGCTTATCCCTTTCAAAGAGACCGAAAGGGAGCATGGAGCGAAATTTCTCGATAGGGCCAGCCTCAACGTCTCGGCAGTACTTGAAGAGGCCATCCGCGGCCTGGGAGGGGAAGGCATTTCCGATGTTTTGAGCGATGACATACAGACCCGAAAGAGACAAGACGACCAAGGGGTTAAACATTGAGAGGGACAGCCTAGGGCTCCAAGCCATAATAAAAAGAGCTAGGGATCTGGCACAACAGTGAGACGTGGCGCGACAGCCAGACCTAGCGGACACCACAGAAAGAGAGGCGGCAGGCAAGCACTATCACCAGAAGCCAGTGCCAGTACACCAGATATCTCTTATTGTTGGCCATAAGCCATTCTTTTTTTTTTCCTCTCATTATTATATTATAATACATTATTATACACACGTAACCGTTACCATGTAAGGGTTCAGCCGTCACGTTTTTTAAAATTTTTTTTACCAACGTTTTTGTTTTTAATTATTGTTATGTAATGATTAGGAAATTATTGTATGTAAGGATAAGGAAACTCCCATTTATGTTGGTCCTATTGTACGGGAGTACTAATAGGTTTAGCAGGGGAGTGTAACGTGAGGAGCTTGACTCACGTCGATAATTTATTATTATTGAATAAACGAACCGGATCCGACGGGAGATGGATCCAGTTCATGATAGCTTGGCTAAGCAGTCTCACGGTGATAACGGGGTCCAGCTTCGTCGAATGGATTGTCTGACGTTGCTGGAACGTCGTTATCAACGACGTAGGCAGATTTTTAACAAAGAAAACCCGTGAGAACGCTTAGCTAAGCATTTGATGGGCTGAAGCTTCTCTAAGGCCTTTCAGAGGGGCAGAGCAAAACTAGACGCGAAGTAGAACGGTCGTGCCCAGGGCCCAAGCACTTAATTATTATTGACAAAGTGGGACGTGGTCCACCTATCACACGTGTAACTTATAGAACCGTGCACGCTGAACCCGCGACGTGATACAGTGTATAGAACTCGCCGTTTTTAACAATATAATTCTATTCAATTTAACACTAGTGTCAGTGAATTCACATCAGAACTACCCATTGCGAATTTCAACCGAGCGAACTCCCCGTGAGCTCAACCCGCAGCAGCTAGCCAACGAGAGGGTTAATTTGGCGACCCGGAGTTCCATCTACGGGTGTTGCTCAGGGGCTATTCAGTGGTCCAGCAACAACACAGGGGAATTAAATTGGTGGCAACGAAGAAGGAAAACGTCACACTAATTCAAATAAATAAACAAATAAATAAATAATCGTGAAATAGTCCAATAAGTCAAAAATGAAAAAAAATGTCAAACAGCTGAGTCACGAGACTCAAGTTGTTATTATCAAAATAAATAATAGATTATTTAAAAACAACTGAGTTATGAAACTCAATTGTTACTAATCGGAGTAGTCACAAAATTTTATCAGAAATACTTTATAAGAAATTGTCATATAAATTGAATACCTCGAAACAGTAACGCGCAAAATCGATTGGTCTACGCGACCTAGGAATCCCTGAAAAAACATCGCCGGAAAAAATATCCCGGAAAAAAAATCCCAGAAAAAATATCCCCGGAAAAAATATCTCCGGAAAAATTATCGCCAAGAAAAATTCTAATATTTAATTCTTAATAATAAATATTTAAAAATGCTGATTTTAATAATTTACTAAATGCATTTTAGAAAAAAATTTCTTTATTTATTATGACATATAAAAGGGTTAAGGGTTCGATTCCTCATGCAATTAAAATCATCTTTTCTTTTCTCAAATTTTCATTTAATGTGTTATATGGGGAGTGGCAGGGGGCTTCGCCCCCCCACCGGGGCTTCGCCCCTGGACCCCACGGGGCTCCGCCCCGCGACCTCGCCAGGGGCGGCGCCCCTGGACACCCCTCTACGCCACCCCACCTTTGGAAAAATATGTACATAAAAAAAGGGTGACAGAAATGGAATGTATGATTGGGGGGATATTTTTTCCGGGGATATTTTTTCCGGGATTTTTTTTCCGGGATATTTTTTCCGGGGATATTTTTTCCGCCACCCCGACCTCGAACACTCAAAATTACACGAAATAAATACAAGACAAGAGATAAATACTCTAGAATTCACGAGACCTTGAAACTAACTGAAAAAGAAATAAAATTCAACGGCGAGATTTCCTAGATTTCGCGACACAATTCTATCATACAAAAGTCGCGAAACTCATAAAAAATTCGTAACAAAAAAAAAAAAAAAATGAATCCAGTAATAAATCCGAACGAGAGAGAGAGTCAAAAATCACTGAAAGGAGTGGCCAGAGATTCACTGATGAAACAATTAACTAATAGTCCTTTAGAACTCGGGTGTACGAAACACCAAAAAAAAAATATAAAATAGAACCTCTGCCCACAATCGATTAAATAGTAACAAAAATAATTGGCCACCACGCTCACCCAATGATTCCAGTTGAATTCTCCAAAAGAAATCTTGAGTGTAATCAACTGAGACGAAATGGCGTACTCCGAAATTAGAGTGGCGTCCTTTTCCGAAATTTTTGACACAATGTCTGCTCACTAAGCCCACCAAACGGGAAGTGAATTTTTCCAGGCACGTGAAAGCAACAGGTAGCTAACGCGATGATTTACATGATTGAAGGGGATGAAAACGTGATCACCCACCGATCCCAATTAAACGGGCGTGCGCGACAGATATAATTCATCAACACGCATGCGCTCTCAAATTCGCGATGCTTACTTATAATTAACTATCCGTAATAAATGAGAATAAATTCTCAGCGCTTCCCTTAATTTTCTAATATTAGTTGTGCGTTATTCGCTACCCTGAGAGAATAGAAACTCTCCTGATTAACTTATTCCTATTTTTCCATTAGTTGCGAAACCTCGTGCTCCGGTGATACGTAATTTCCGTGGCAATTGATAGCTGGATTGTGGCTCCATTGTCGGCCAAATCAAAAATCCAGTTATCATCAAAAATCCGGAGTCCGATGACATCTCTCGGCGTCCTAAGGATCCTTGGCGATGTCCTCGGATTGAACCCCGGTGGCGCGTATTTTCATTTTAAATAAAACAAAATAAAATCAATTAAATACTCTACTCTGATCTTGCCTAGTGCAACATAAAACCGCCTGCTGACTTCTTTCAATAAACGGACTAATAAATTAGACACTGAGGACAACTCAAAATTGTTAAAAAAAATAAGACCGCTTGGTGACGCGGAATAAACTATATTCCAAAGTACAGGTCATTGTGTTGGTGTGAGTTTATTAGTCTCTCTCTCTCTCTCATCCACGTGCCGCTCATCCTTCTCATCAACCCAAGTATTCGGCTCATTAGCTTCAGCAGCTAATATAACAATATGACTTAGCGCTCAACTATAACTATCTAAAGCAGGCATGGGCAAAGTGCGCTCAATCGGCTCACCTAGCTCCCAACCCCAATTAGGCCAATGACCATAACATAAGGGGTCCTATTGTACCGTGCAGGTAGTTGGAGGGGCGAGACCACGATGCTTGGGTCAGAGTGGGGGTACCGTTACGTCAGTCAACGCGCAAAAATTTGAATTTTTGAAGGAAAAATGAATATTTTCCTTGCTGTATTTTGCATTCTTAAAAAATATCAATTAATCATTTTTCCCTCTATCAACTTCCGCATAAAACTCCGTTGAATTAATCACTCCGAATTGAATATTTCGGCAGCAAATTAATCGAAAAAAACTGTTGAAAAGATTTTTTAATTTATGTTTATACTGTTTAAACCTTCCCTCAGCAGTATTTTAAAAATTTGAAAGAGTTTTTACCGTGAAAAGGGACAAGGAAAGAAGAAATTTGAATTCCTTAATTTCATGACTTTTTAACTTTATTTTATTATATCGATCCCACTTTTAAACATTTAAAAATTCATCCATTTCCAGTTAATCACGAAAATGAATAATTACTGCAGAAAAGCATAAGAATTATTAGCTGCAGAGACTGATCGAGCAAAGGTAATTGAAAAATGTTCACAGATCAAAAATATGTGGTCTGGCTGACAATTGTGGAGTGAGTGTCTGCCAGACAATTATTTGGGATTTGTTCTAATATGAATATTGAAAGAACAAATAGATTCATACCAAAAATGGTGTTAAACAAATTCGTTCATACAAATCATTTGAGAGAAATTTCCTCGCCGAATTTTCATGGTAAAATCATGTTGAGTTGTCTTCTTTGGCTCATATATCGGCAAAAAATATGAAAAATAGATTAAAATGTAAGGAAAAACCTCATTCGTTTCAAACCCAGCGCTTTCTGTGGTACATTTGTATTGAAAAAAAACTTCTAAAAGAAATCTCATGAAGTTTCAATAGAATTATCGGGCGAGCCTGATAATAGTTTCCGTCAAATTGTTTTTGTGTTATCAACCCAAAAAATTTTGACTAAAAACAAATTCCTGTGGAATTCCTCTTCAATATCTCAAAACTTGTTTTAGGCAAGCCTTTGAAGAGTATTGTAAGCTGCCAACAATTTTTCATTTATATCAAATTATGAGATGTCAAGTTCATAGGTGGAAATGCTGGCGCATATGGTTCGGGGTAGTCCCCAATTTTCCGGAAACGATGAATAGGGCAGACTCTGTGGCGG
>NW_011887921.1:49304-57388 GCF_000806365.1 Fopius arisanus | reverse complement strand
GTTTCGCGACGTACACTCACGCGGAGATTAGAATTAATTAGCAACGATCTACGAGCTCAGTTGCGAACAGATTTCTCGCGTTGTGATTATTTTTCTTTTCAATTAGACGAATCAACGGATAGATCAGATCACGCCCAAGTCGTAGTTTTCGTTAGATTAATTTTCCCAGATCTTTCCGTCAAAGAAGAATTATTCACCGTGTTTTTCTTGGAGACCACGACAAAGGGCGAGGACATTTTTGCAGACTTGAAAAACGATTTCAGTGCTGCAAAAGTGCCCCTCGATAAGTTAGTTAGTATCACCACGGATGGGGCGGCTAATATGACCGGGCGCGTGAAAGGGTTTATTGCGAGATGCAAAGATGATTCCGATTTTCCCAAATTCAGCCACTTCCATTGCCTTCTTCATCAATTAGCATTATGTGTAAAGAAAATTTCCGTCGACGTAATTTCATTAGTTGTTAAATTAATTAATTCTATAATCGCGAAACCGCTACAGCACCGTTTGTATAATCTTTTCAAAGAACAGAATGATTCAGAATCGCGCGATTTATTGTATCACACAGAAGTGAGATGGCTGAGCAAGGGCGCTATGCTCGAAAGGTTTTGGGAAAATCTGGAAGATATCGTAGCTTTTTTCGAATCCCGCAATGAAAAACATGGTGAATTGTACGATATTGCATGGCTTTCAATGCTTGCATTTTCCGCTGACTTGACGGAAAATACCAATTTTTACAACAAGCAAATGCAAGGCTCTAATATATTTTTTTGGGAGTACCTAAAAGTTTTTGAACATTTCAAGTTTTTCCTGTCCTCCACAATTGCTGAACTCAATAAAAATTCTATCCCTTTTGTTTTCTCAAGACTACAGAGTCTTGCTGATAAGCATGACGATTTTAAACTGGATTTTGCTAATTTTTCCGTATGTACTGAACAGATTTTAAATAACATTAATTCTAGATTTCAGGATATAGTTGAAACGGGCGAGATAATCGAATTTTTACGTTCTCCCAAAAAATCTGACCTAGACATCCGCCGAATTATCTCATTAATTAATAAAAATTCCCATCCGGTAAACCAAGTTCAGATTTATCACGAGATAATTAATTTGCAACGCGACGAAGAGCTTTTGCGACTAACTTCAAATAGCATTTGGCAACAAATTTCCGAAACAAACGCGTATCCGAATCTATTACTTCTTTATAAAAGAATTGCCTATTTGTTCGGTACTTCTTATTTATGTGAGTCTGCATTTTCACATATGAATCAAATTAAATCATCAAATCGCACAATTTTATCGGACTCTACTCTCAAAGATTCAATATTAATTGCAATGAGTAATTATTCACCGGATTTAGAAAAATTATCAGCTGCCATGGAGTTCCACTTTTCACATTAATAATTTTTAATGCAATGGCTTATTAATAATCGGGGCATGGGGTTTCTATGTTGCTGTGCATGCAATTTTCTTATTTTCCTAATATTTTCCGCTATTCCTTCCCGTTCCTTAATCTCCTTTCCTTCCAACACTGAGAGAAGAAAATGGTTGAGAAAATGATAAAAGATCTAATCGTTAACGATCAAGGAGTTTGCGATTAGAATTTTTTCATATTGTGACACCATTTTTTTCTTTAAGTGTTTTCCTGACGGAATACGCCTACCACCTTCCCGTGGTTTCCGTTGAGCAGCTATGAAAAGTGCTGGCCAAGAGTGGGCAAAACTTATAAATATTAACAAACTTACGAACTTCTAAAACTTACATACATAATTTATTGATTGAATTTTAAAGAACTGACATCTCATTTTTTTCAATTTTTGCTATAATAATTATTCAATATTACGGTAACCAAGAAATAATCAATTTCTGGCACCATGATGTTTGAAGAATTACCCCTGATACAACTGAGGATTTTCCACGTTGAATTGGTGAAAATTTGTTTGAATTTTTAGGCGGTAAGGTTTTTTAAATTTGAGAGGAAAGCGCGCGGTGCTTTCTCTGTCTAACTGCGCCCCACTACGTACACGCTGCTACTCCCACCCTGCCTACGCTGGGCTTTACGCAATTGGGGTATTGTATTTTTAATAATGGGTCTAATAGGGTTTTATGGCCCCGGCTCCCGAGGCTCCGACTTTGCCCATGCCTGATCTAAAGTATCGTATGAGGCCTGCTTCGTTTATACAAAGTATTCTTTGGGGAGTGTCTTCATAGTATACCAAAATCGTCATATATTTCCCCACAGTAGTCGGTTGGTAACAATAATTTTTCTAGGCAGTGTGTCTGAAAAATTTTTCTTCAAGCATTGTGATAATTTCGATGTGGTAGGGTGATCTGTTTGCCAACGGTAGGGTTAAAATATACTAAATAAAAAAAGTGCTCGAAGTTATCGTTATATGATTGTCCCCATAGTATCACAAATTGATTATAGATGTCCCTATAGTACTTGGTAATTGAGAATATATATATGTCCTCAAAGTATGCAACAAGCCCCCTTCGAACAACCGCTTCGAAAGATCAGCCGTTGCAATGCTTACCCCATCTAACATGGAGCGCTCATACACCAGTATGCGTTCTATGCTATGTGCTAGGAAGTCTCATAGGGGAGCTGGGAATGTTTCCACGTGTCCGCCCTGTGCTGTTGCCTGTCTCCAAGCCTCCTAACACCCTAAGCACTGGGGCCCCAGTCCTCACACCCTTCGACGCTTCGAGAAGTTCCCGGGGAGGGTCGAGATGGCAGATAAAGAGAGCCTAAATATCCCAAAATTGGATTAATATGCGGGATTCGCGTAAATCCCGTTACATACCTTTCCCCGTGGGGAAAAGATTTCGTCTTTGAAATCTTTCCTCTAAGGTTTTTGGAGACTATATAGAGAGCGGAGAGGGGCGGGTTTCGTTGACGTCCGCCGGGGCCTTCGGTTTGTATGGTTTGAAATGATTGACTGAAACTTTTCCCATGGCCTTTGTATCGAAGTCGGCCAACTCGTACACTGTTTTTGACAGTTTTTTAGTGATGACGAGTGGCACAGAGAACGGTCTGCATAGCCCGGCCGATCCGTTTTTCGCGGCGTTGGAGAGCTCATGCGTCCTGCACAGGAGCAGGTCTTTCACTTCGAATTCCCGCTCCCGATGTCTCAGGTTATGGGAGTCAGACTGCCGGAGATGGGCTTCGTCCAAGGGCTGGCGAAATATCGCTTGAAGGATTCGTAGCCGCTTCATTCGGTCTATCCACGTCCGCGCCTGGCCTAGAGGCATTTTAGGATTTCCTTCTACCTCACGACGTAGGTTGGTCGCGGGTTCAGGTTCCCGTGCCTGATTTGCGAAGGCTGGGCTTGCCTGCAGAGAACTATGGTACGCCGTGTTGTAGGCGAATCGAAATTCAAGCAGGTGTCGGTCCCATTTTCAATGGTCGCGGTCCACGAACGCTCATATCATCGACTTCAGGATCCGGTTACCCCGCTCTGTAGGATTGGCCTGTGGATGATACAGCGGAGTCGTCTTCTGAGTCATTCCAGTGCCGTCCAGCAGTTTCTGTATGTCCTTGTTGACGAACTCGGTACCATTGTCCGTGATCAGGATCCTTGGTGTCCCCGATCTGTTGACTACCAGATCCTCGATAGCTTCCTTTATTGTTTTCCGGTGGCGAGATCTTGAATGATAAGAACCTACGAAAAGCCTGCTTTGCTGCGTGTCATTGGGGCGATTATGTCGGTAGCGATAACTTCCCGTGGCTGTTCAATGACTCGCCGTCCCATGAGGCCGGGGGTAACCTTTTGGTCGGGTTTACCGCGCTGACACTTCAGGCAGCGGCTGCAGAAGTCTACTACGTCCTTCGTCATGCTTGGCCAGTAATACTTGATGACGGGGCATTCGTACGACTTGTCAGCACCTTAGTGGCCTACTTGTGGGAGCGAATGGTGTTCCTCCATTACTCTTCTCCGCGATTCGCGGGGGAGGATCAGTTTCCAGACGTTCAGGTCTTCCAACTGGAGGGAGGCCAGACTCGATGGTCCATGTAAGTATAAGCGACCTTCTGCGAATTTCCATTCCGGGAGCTTCTCTGGGACTCTTTCCACATCCCGTAGGCGCTTCGTCTTCCATTGGTCACTGCTCATGAAATACCGGCCCTGCTCTCTCGGGGAGTCAGCCCACAAGCTCGACTTCCTCGCCTGCTCCCTCAGTGAGTCAGCCAACTAGCTAGAGTTTTATCCGGCCTGGATAGGCTGTCTAATTTTGGGGCTACCCTAGTAGGACCGCCACGCTCCCGATAGTGTGCAATCAGATGAGCTAATCCCCACGCTCTCGGCCTACCGGCACTCTGCTATCTTACATGGGGCTCTCGGCGAGGTATTCCTAGAGGTCGCCTCCACGCTTTGGATTCCCGCAAGTATGCTCTACAAGTATCCCGGACCGCCGTCTGTTCGCTTTAATTTATGGTTTCGCGCATCCGTGTACCCCGGCCCTCTCTCCACGATCTAGCATCCTGAGCGACCCCAGGCCTTTCCGCTTCCGTTCCCTTAACCCTTAATCCTTAACCCCTCGCGAGTACGAGTTTCAACCCCACTCGTCCTGTCCCTTCCGTCAGCTGTCGCCCGCATTAATTCGGTTGAATCGTACGGATGCGAGTATGGGAAAGGGCGAAGGTAATAGCTATCCTCGATCCAGGGACGAGGTCGGGGAAAAGTGTTACAATATTTTATTTATTTATATGGTGAAGGCACGATAATTGCGGTAGACTAATTACGGGGGGCGGAGAACCTCTTGACTTAAGGGTGAGCCTGAAAATAAGAGAATGGAAGAGGGGGAAATTATTTACTGGGGGAGCATTGATTAGAAAAACTCATTATATTTGCCTTGGATGTAATTAAGTTCAATCTGAGAATAATCAAATTTAATATATGCTTTTTCGGCCTGTTATTAACATAAATGAGGGGAGGTGGTAAGGCCAGCCAACTGGCTGTCGTGCAGGAAAAAAAGGGGACAATCTACTAGAAAAAGAAGAAAAGGGGTAGAAAATACGGAGGACGTTTCGAAGAAAAGATTATAATTAATTAATAGCGGGTCGACGGTGAAACAACCATTACCATAATGGATTGAAAGCCTTAGTTAAACTAAATCCATTACTAAGAAGTAGTAAGTGGCGAGTATTGGGGAATTTCCCACGCTCCCTCCCCTCTTTTTTCCAGGAAATGGACGTGCACGTGCAGGTATATCCCCCCTCCATCCCCCCACAGGCGGTATTGCGTAGAAGCGTGTCTAGACACGTTCATCCCTTTGGTCACGCCCTTATCACGATTTTTTTAAAAAGTACATGTCGTCCGGCAATAGGCTTTCAGACTAGGCGCCAACTTTGGTTTTTCCTTAAAAGATAGATACCAACAATAGACATCCGCTGGAATGTGGGCGGTGGGAGGGAAAGGGAAAAAATATCTAATATACAGTTTATAGGGTTACAAAAATGGTTTATTCATAAATTATTATTATTATTATCAGCTAGGGTACATATTATTATTATTATTATTAATTTTAAGAGATTATTATAATTTTTATCAAGTAATTGATTAAGTTATAAATGTTTTATCTTTTAAACAACGTTGAATACAATGCAAAACACCTCTGCCAGATAGGCTCTGAAAAGGTCTACTTAAATTTTTACGCTTACAAGTTTTGTTACCCGTAATTTTTTTAAACATTTTCAATACAATGCGATCGTTACGTTTTCTGTCTGAAGTAAATAATTTATGAAAGGACTGTAGAGACCGATCATTGAACAACCAGTGAAGCACAGTAATGTAGTACTGCCCACAAACATCAGACGATATAACTTGGAGTCTTCTCTGGCTCCATTCATATAGGCGGCAATTACGCCTAAGGCGTTGATCGATTCTTGAGTCGAAGGGTGGCATTCCGAAGCTGTCAAAATAGACTCCTCGTCCATCGGAACTGAGATAAATGGCAACCCAGTGTCGTCCTTCCTGGTTGTGATTATCGGTGTTGACGATGATGGCAGGTAGAGCAGATTTATGGTGTGGTACCTTGACCGCCTGTTTGCACTCAACTAACGCTATTGCAGAGTGATCTTCTATTAAATAGATTCTTCTGCTCCTCACCCACTATAATCGACAATGACCTGTCTTGTCGAGTCGATTTCAAGCAAATTATCATATTCCGCATATAGCAAACAGTTTACATTTGATTCCGAAGCTTTATAAAAGCGGACTTCAATGCGAACACTCCCGCTCCTTACGAGATTCCAGTGCCCAGCAGAACTTGCAGATAAATCTGGAGTTAGGTCAAATGCGAATAAGCAGAAGCCCTCAGAATATGCTCGACGACCAATGCCATTGCCATGATCACTAAAATGTGTACCGGTTCCAGCAAATAGGGTATTGAAAGCCTCCACATCCAGGCACGCATCGCTTGTATAACAGGGTTGTAATGGTTTCGTAGGTATCTGACGCCCATCCACATTCAAACATAAAAAGATGATTCCAAAGTTCTGAAAGTTGAAGGGGTTCTTCTTTCTCATTCCATTAAAACTGGTATTTTCAACAAAACCAAGAATGATTCTCTTAGGTAACTGTCCCAAAATGGCGTTATCTATCGTCTCCCCTAAAATTCCACTATGCAAGACAAACGATTTAACCTCGACACGTGTCAAGGGATACTTTGCAGTTGTCTTTGCCAATGTTTTTCCATGGGCTATCAGGATTCCAGGGCTGAGTCTCACACGTCGTATAATCAATGAAGCCTCCTCAATTTTTACTTTATAATTATGAGGGGTATCATCCATGAGACAATATTCATCCTTTGCTCGAATCAGACGAACTCGTAGCTCCACGCCGTTCATTAAAAATTTATCTTGATTGAAAACATCGCAATGCAAATGTCCAAGCATATCAAACGTCCTTCCTTCTCTCGTAAATACATGTCGAGCCGTTAGACCGTGATTTTTTCGTACATCATCGCTGACAACTACAGGGGTGTCCATAGCAGAATATGTATCGGTTGCCCACAAGGCCATCCCAAGGTGTGAGGCTTTAGCATCTTGGCCATAATTCAGTAGTGTTTCAATGTAAGCTCTATATGCGTAGAGATTATTTGGTGGTGTAACAACTTTTTGATTAAAGTATACATCCACTTGATTGAACATTGAATGCAGAAAATTATTCACAGGGCCGACTAAATCAGTTCCATCAGGCCTAAGAATTTTCGCTCGGATTTTTATCATAGTGTGAGCCAGATCAATGTATTCTTCTCCATGGCCTGGCACGATAAATTCAATCGGCGTGTCATCTGACAGTGTCGATACAGGGTTATAATAAACAAATTGAGAATTTTCGATGCTTGTCTGTGTCGGGGGGATAGTAAATAGATCCAGCTCCGACTTCACGCACTCGGAAGGGTGCGAATGTAAAAACGACATGATGTTTAATGGAAAATGTCGTACAAATCACGAGTCCCGGTTTTTGATTTATTTTTCTTCACTTTTTTTACTTTTTTCCCATTTTTTTGTGCAGGCTTATTCTTTTTGGCCTTAGCTGTCTTGACCGATCCGCGCCCAGTCAACTTATGCGTCGCGAGGCGCTTACGCTTTCTTTTATATCCCGATCCACGCATCATAGACCCAATTTTTTCTTTAGCCTTTCTTTTCAAGTTCAATCCCGATTCCGCTAGGAATCCACGAATCAAATTTATCCTTCCCAATGAACTAAAATTTGTTTATTCTTTCCTTTTCCTTTTGAACGTATGACACGCTCGATTATAAATTGCTCCTTATCCAGCTGTTTATTAACCAGCACCAACTCTGTCTCGTAAAAAAATCCTTCAATATGTTCGCCAGACAAATCTTTTAATTCGTTTATAGGCAAGGATTGCTTGAAGACCGCCTTAGATATTTCGAAAATTTCTTTACTCCAATTAGTCTCGTACCCTTTCTCAAAGATACCTTTCGCTCGACTGATGCGTACATAGTCTCCAACCTTATATTTAAAGACCTCTTTACGAGGCTTCTCCGACTTGAAACGATTTTGTATATTACGCCATGCATTTTGTGCATTATCGATAGTTACAGCCGCAGGCGCCATCTT
>NW_011887921.1:44867-46352 GCF_000806365.1 Fopius arisanus | reverse complement strand
TCTATTGCCCAAAGTGCTAATGGATTTGATTGCGCTGA
The DNA here is from genome assembly GCF_000806365.1 of Fopius arisanus. Lineage (NCBI taxonomy): Eukaryota > Metazoa > Arthropoda > Insecta > Hymenoptera > Braconidae > Fopius > Fopius arisanus. The sequence goes on along the minus strand of NW_011887921.1, from coordinate 46,314 downwards.
CACATTTTGGATCAAACTTCATGTCGCTGAAGCCCCTGCAGGGCAAGGAGGTTTTCTTGAAAAGACGATGAAAAGAGATCTAAGCAGAAAATGTGTTCTGCAAATTTCCAACGAAGACGGACTGTGTCTTGCGCGATCACTTGTGGTAGCCAGAGTACATGCTAAAAAATTGAAGGCAGGGGCTGATAAGGGCGAGTTCCACGAGGAGTGGTCACTAATTCGATGTTCTAAGGGTAAAATGCAACGTGAAGAGGCGTTGCGCCTAACCCGTGAGGCTGCAGTTATTCTACCTGTCGATGGCTGTGGTTTAGAAGAAGTTGCTCAATATCAAAGATATTTAGCACGAGAAGGATGTATTATCAAGATTTATTCTCTCAAGAGAAATGGTAAGGAGCGCCCTGTACTCTACGATGGCACACCTGAAGTGCTAGGTAGAAATATTCCTGCCCGATACACACTACACATTGTGTATTATTCTGAAGGGAGACATTATGAGCCCATCCAAAATTTACCGGCATTCTTCGGTGCTACATATTATTGTGAGCATTGTAATAAACCTTATACTACTCGAGGCCATGTGGGCGATAAAACTTGTGACAGATGCTTGAAGAATCCACCGTGTGACTCTACAATTATTGACAAAATAGTATGCGACAACTGTAACCGAGAATTTCACGGCCAGTCATGCTTTGAACAACATAAAAAAGCAGGATCTTTTAGCGGAAATAATCCAACCGTGTGTGGCACAATCAAGTTATGCAAACAATGTAACGTCAAAATTGACCATCGGAAATCTCAGAATCACCAGTGTAACAAGTATTATTGCTCTGCATGTCAGAAGGACGAAGATATTTCTCATCTATGTTACATGCCTGTCTTGAAAAGTAAGAAAAAATTGACGAGGAAGCGCGTGGCGTTTGTTTTTTATCACTTTGAGACGAGACAAGATGACACTATGGAAGGAGCTGATGACGTCAACATCCATGTACCAACCCTTTGCATCGCCCAAACTGTGTGCGACCGATGTGCCGACATGAACGAAGACGATATTATGGGAATGGAAAAAAATCTCGCAAGCCCGTGTGATGTGTGTAAATCTCGAGAAAATGTATTTGATCAGGCGGATCCTGTGCGCTGTTTTGTTGATTATATTACATCGATGGGTAAGACATATAAAAAAGTAGTATGTATTGCTCATAATGCGAAAGGATATGACTCGCAATTTATTTTGAAAGATGTCATGCGTAGAATTAATAGTGAAATTAAAGTAATTATTAAAGTTACGAACATTATTTTGATGGATTTCGGGGATAACAAATTTATAGATAGTTTAAATTATTTCCACATGGCTTTAGCCAGCTTGCTAAAGGCTTTTGGGCTAGGAGACATAGCTAAAGGATATTTTCCACATTTTTTCAATAACAAAGAAAATCAGGACTATATAGGG
>NW_011887921.1:41683-43007 GCF_000806365.1 Fopius arisanus | reverse complement strand
GGAGCTTCATTTCATCTTTTGTCTCAGGAGGCCCTAAATTTTATACTTATCGCGTAAAAAAACCTGATGGGAGTATTGCCGAAGTCAGTAAGATAAAAGGGGTTAGTCTGAACTATGAGACGCGTAAACAGATACATTATGACTCGATTCGAGCCCTCGTTGTCGATAAAGCAGAAGCTTACCAGATCAACTACAAAGGAATACGGCGCACAATGTATCATGATGTCATCACGAAAGCGGAGAGTAAGATTATAAGGGCGACAGGCCCAAAACGACGCCACGACAATGGAGCCACAACATTCCCGTTCGGTTTTAAAAAACACCGAAAACTTTCTTCAAATAGATTTAAAAATCAATGTCAAAACAGGGATGTATATTTTTTTAATAAAATTTTTTTTTTATTTAGACCTTAGCCTATAAATACATTTTTTTTTTTACTTTTTAAGAAGGAGGGCTGGGGAAAACAAGGGAGAGAGAGAGACGGAGAACGTTTTTTTTTTTAATCGTTTTTTTATTGAAAAAACCCAACCCAAAAAACGACCATTTTTAACGATTTTTAAACTTTTATTTTTTAAAACTTTTATTTTAACTTTTTTTAAACTAAGGGATGAGGTGAAAGAAGAAGAGTGTTTTTTATTTTAATTTTTTTTATTGAAAAACCGTAAGTATAAAAAATACATTAAAAATTTAAATCTAGAATACATTTTTTTTTTTAATTTTTTTTTCTTAATTAATAAAACTTATTCCTAAAAATGCATAATATAAATCTTAATCTAAAATGCATTTAAAAAACTTAACTGTAGTATATTTTTTACAATTTTTTTTAACATTTTTTTTTAAACATTGTTTTGTTCTTAACGTTTTTTTTTCTTAGAACTATGAATAATTTTTTTTTGAGACCTAGGCCGATTCCTCCAAGTCCCAGTTTTCGTGCTCGTCGGGGCGGAGAGGGGCGTCGCCGAAGAGGATCTTCAAGTCCCAAAGATCCTCGAGGTCGTAGATGACCCCCCACTCCTCCTCTTGGGCCACAAACTCCCGGGCCTGGGTCCTCAGGGCGCGAACCCAGCGGGCTGTCGGGGTGTCGGGGCCAATCCTCCCTCCCTCCGGTCTCCTCTCTGAAACAAAAAAAAGCAACGAATTAATATTAATTTTAAGAGGAAAAGAATAGAAAGAGAGAGAGAGAGAGAGGGAGAGAGAGAGAGAGAGAGAGAGAGAGAGAAAAAACAACGAAAACACGTAAGATTCGGCCTTCAAAAAACGGGAACCAAAACAACATACGTCAGAAAAAAAATGACGCTTTATAAAAAAAAAGCAAACAAATTAA
>NW_011887921.1:39905-41571 GCF_000806365.1 Fopius arisanus | reverse complement strand
AGAGAGAGAGAGAGAGAGAGAGAGAGAGAGAGAGAGAGAGAACCGAAAAAAACAACAAAAACACGTAAGATTCGGCCTTCAAAAAACGGGAACCAAAACAACATACGTCAGAAAAAAAATGACGCTTTATAAAAAAAAAGCAAACAAATTAAACGTCAGACGACCCAAAAATTGACAAAACGCGAGGAAAACCAAACACGGAAAAACGAAAAACTGAAAACTGAACTAAAAAAAAAAAGCGAACCGCTCCAGGAAAAAAGCGCGAAAAACAACACTACAACAAACACTTCGAACATCCACTTACCAACGAGATAAAAACCACGGCGATCTCGGCCATTTTTACTTTTTTTTTTTTTTTTTTTTACGCAAAAAACTGCCACAGGCACTGAAGCACTGAGGTGAATTTGGAAATGACTGATGCGAAATTTTCGCAGCTTATATAATCGCAAGCTTTCCCCACTTGTACACACCTAGAGTGCAAGAAAGGAAAGGATGCTCAAGAAAAAAACAGGATAATGGCAAGGACAGGGAAAAATTCCCTTCTACATTGTAAAAAAGAACAAGACGTTCAAGGAAGAAAATGGAAGAAAGATAAAAAAAGAGCAAAATACCCTCTAGGCAGTGAGGAGGAAAGAGATGTTCAGAGTAGAAAGCAGGTGAAAGAGGAAGACACGGATAGGGAAAGTTTTCCAAACTCACCGGAAAGGTGTGGTGTAGGAAAGGGAAATTCAGGTACATTTAACGGAGGGTAAACTGTTTTTTATTTGAAAATGTATGAAATGTTTATTTAAAGTTACGTAAATGTTATAAAGTTTTAGAAATACGCTTAAATTCTTAGTCGGAAAGCATACGCGGAGACAGTGCATCAAAATCGAGAGTTTGATGGGAGAATTCATCATCATCGCTCGAGCTCTGTGCCAGTTCTCTATCAATTTCCGCAATTTGCTGTTGGCGTTGTGATAGAATCGGCCGGCCCTTTTTTTCTAGATCTGTAGCAACCTCCGTTAACATAGCCTCGAGCTCCTGTGTAGTCTTTCGTCTGCCTGAACCAAGAAAAAACATTTTTCCAATAATTAACATTGAAAGCCGTGAAAAAATTTATGTGAATCTATTTCAGATATTTACCTTGAGCGGCGAAAGATTGTTTATTCCGTGATCCGTCCTGTGCAGCATCCCCCTCATACTCCAGTAGTAAATTGATTATTGCTGGAGTATCTGGAGTCATCGGGATAATATCCAAAGACGATTGTGTATCCTCAAACATATCGGGAGACTCCTGTGTCGATTGAAAACGTTTCTTCTGCAGGTCACGCTCGCGAAATTGTCTTTGTTTCTCTCTGGCTAACAATATCCGTTTTTCCCGTGCATTAAATGCGGCTGTCTTCTTTTCCGCGATTTTAAGCCGTTTTTCCCGGGCGTTAAATTCGGCTTTCTTCTTTTCCACGATTTTAAGCCGTTTTTTTCTGGCGTTGACTTCGGCTTTCTTCTTTTCCACGATTTTTAACCGTTCATCACGAACACATAATTCTCTTTTCTTCGGCCGATTTTCCTTGATTTTTGATGCACTTTTTTGTGTAGGGTTTGCATTTTCAGCACACAGGTCCGTGAAGATGTCGAGGCTGTCCTCAAGCATGCTCTTCCACATTTTTTTATCCTTAGCACTCGC
>NW_011887921.1:35106-37445 GCF_000806365.1 Fopius arisanus | reverse complement strand
GGGGGGGGGATATACCTGCACGTGCACGTCCATTTCCTGGAAAAAAGGGGGGAGGGAGCGTGGGAAATTCCCCAATACTGGCCACTTACTACTCTAAGAGGCTCCCCGTGTCGGGATATCGCGCGAATGGGAACCCAACATTTGCAGATTTCCTAACCCTACTGAACCTACTTATTCTATTTGTTCTAATTGTCTTCATAAAATTGTACAGTTAGTTATTAGCGGTCAGGGGGGGGGGGCACAAATATTGCCTCGTCACAATATATTGCGCCGTAATTTTCCATGGTTCACGGAAAATTATGTCCATTAGCCCGCCCTCTGGCACCAACAACCCCAACAGAATATCAGAATTCAAACTGTTAGGCGTCAGGTCAATGGTAACGGAATGACTCCCGTATCGAAATCCTTCTCCGCTACCAGCTTCAATCGCTCCAGTAGCTCATACATAGACATTTTTAATAATCGGAAGCTGAAAGAGGATGTAACTTGGATTGACAAAAAAAATAGAAATAAATAAAATACTAATTTGACGGGGAGAACAATTTTAAATTGATTTTAAAAAATCAGTCTGGATACATTAAAAGAGAAAAATCCCTTAAATCAACTAAGTAATATCGACCTCATAATATAATTTTTGTTCAAGTCACTGTCGTTTAGGTAAATTATCCCTGATAAAATAATTAAGTTAACAGTTGTCGGATACGGGAAATTGAGAGGATATTTATTTTAGTATATGACCAATTGTCGCTGACCGGGCAATAAAATAATTAATTTATTTAGGATAGGATCCTCATCTTGGAAGTGCTAGGCACATCTGTTGAATGAGAGCTGAAAAATACTTTAACGACTTCATAAACCGCAATACTATTCAGTAAAGGAGGATTTATTACCGACTTTCAATCTATCAAAGTGAAATCATAAATTGAAGATTTCCTTTAATGTCAATTTTATGGAGTGATATCTATCTGTAATTTAATTCCTATTTTGTTACAATAGCATAAAACAATCGATCTAACTATAAGAGATGAGAGAAAGAGGAATCCCGCTAGACAGATTAACGTGATATTTTGGGTACTCACTCTTCAGCTGTTGAACTCGGTATACTCCAACACTTGTCTTTGAATTCCCGACAAATGTAATTAAAATAAGAAGGGTTTGTTTTTAATTGTCCTGCTACTGCTGGTCACAAATGGTAATTATTGCAAATTTGTCACGGAATCGACCTCGAATCACTAAGATAAGCACCGGGCAGAAATGTTTTAACTGATTCCGCTAACAGTAGCAATCTCATCGCGAGCCAAAACCAGAGCTACTTCTCACGGAGGCAGGTGTGATCGGGCCTACGGGAATCTCGATTCCCAACCCTGGATCCACCCCAATACCATGAATTTCACCCTGGAGTATGGGTCATGGGTCTCTGTGGCCGAGAACGTTCGTTCCGCAGCCACAAAGCAATCCATTTCGCTAGTCGGGGGCGTGTAAACGTCCCCATCTCTCGCTATCTCAATCTACGATTGGGAACACGTACCCATCATAACCCCAAGGGGTTATTGCTACCAACAAGTGACAAGCTCCTAAAGCATCCGCTCGACACCAGCACTCAACTTCGACTGCCTAGAGATCTCCCAGGGCCTTCTCCCCCTAGTCTGAACCTCTCGGCGTCTGTAGGTCATCCGTTACCCCACAGCCACCAATCAGCTCGACGGGATCACGGAGGAGCTAGTTCTTTCACCTAGCCGTTGGTCCCTGGTCTAAATTGACGGTGCCATTCAGAACCACCCAGTCGGAACGCCTGTACGTCGGCCCTGGACTCCCTAACAAAGCTGGGTGGATTTCCGAAATAAGTGACAGCCATCGTCAGGCTCATCTTAGTGTTCCGAAACATGGTCTCACCCTACCACGTTTCTTCCCACTAGATGATTGGTCTCCTTCACTTTCGGAGCGGCCTGATTGGTCGTCGTCCGATGCTCGAGTCATCTCTCGCTCGGCTCTTTGAGCCGGCGTTAGATGTCGCTTTCTATTACTAGTGACTGTAATGATTTTTCCTCTATGCCCTCAGCGAATACTCGAAACCCTAACCTAATTCTATCGATATCCGAAAACACGGCCAAAACCATTACCTTCGTTCTCGCAACTCCAACGACTCTGGAACGACAAAACCATAAAAATCTAAACGAAGCTCCGGGGGTGATCAGCAGCTCATTCCAATCCTTAAAAATGTGTTTAGGGTGCCAGCCGATTTTTAGCTACGCGGAATCGACGAACCGCAACCGTAACTCTAACCGTATTCAAAACTCAAATTTTCACTGATCATCCCAGAATTTCCTATCAACAGAAGC
>NW_011887921.1:31182-33977 GCF_000806365.1 Fopius arisanus | reverse complement strand
TTTCGCCCACATGGCCTTCCACCCGTACTAATCTGAAGAGTACCCCAACCCTCTCACAACTAAGGGAGCGTAGGCGTCTCATCCTAACCTATGGGTTCGCCTATCCAATCAGCCCAAAAAGGGGTTCCAGGGACTATCGGGAGCGCAGTATATCGGCCCATTTTCCTCGATAATCCCCGACCCTTAACCCGATTTCCCGCAGACAAATCTCAATCATTACTAGGGCGATTTTAGGGGGAATTTCAACTATGTGCTAATCGATAACTATAACTGCATTTTTATAAGAATTTATCTAAACCATAGGGATTTAATTGCTGTCTTTACTGATTACTTTCGTGATTATTTTAGCGCAGCGAGTCTGGAGAAAAATCAGAGAAGGTAACAGGTAGCTGTCTCCGAGGGGAGATTAGGTAGCAGGTAGCCTGTTGATTGGGGATTTTTAAGATAGCTTTTCCCGGATTTTGTTTAGATTGTGACGAAATTCCCGGCGAATCCGTCACCTGTATTGCTGTAGGGTAATTACCTAGCTTAAGGGCGAGAGAGAACCATAAAACATGAATAAAAATCTGACCAAAACGGTCCCGAGATCTCTTCTATCCGCTATCTGCTACCTTAGTGAAACCTGCGACAAGCTACCTGCTACCTAAAAATAATCCGGGGAAAAGCTATCAAGATAATCCCCGGGTAATTAGCTACCTGCTACCGAATGTCCTCCCGAAGACAGCTACCTGCTACCTGAGTAAAACTCGCGGAAAGCTACCTGCTATCTAAAGATAATCCGGGGAAGAGTTACCTGAATAACCCCCGGGTAAAAAGCTACCTGATGCCTTCTCCGATTTTCCCCAGGCTCGCGACGCTAGGATAATCCTTAAAATAGTAGGTAGAGACAGCGTTAAAATCCCTACGGTTTAGGAGAACCCTGATAAAGATTCGGTTACGGTTATCGATTAGGAAATAGTTTAAATTCCTCTAAAATCTCCCATAGAATAGTTGAAAATTGTCTGTGCGAAATCGGGTTAAGGGCTGGGGACTATCGAGAAAAATTAGCCGATATACTGTGCTTCCGGTAGTCCCTGAAACCCTTTTTGGGCTAATTGAATAGGGCAACCCATAGGTTAGGTTGAGACACCTACGCTCCCTTAGTTGTGAGAGGGCTGGGGTAATCTTCAGTTTAGTACGGGTGGAAGGTCATGTGAGCGAACGTAGCTCTCTCGCTTGCATGGATTGCCAAGAGTTTTACGGTTTAGGAAATTGAGATTTAGGTTTAGTTATAGTTATAGAGAAATTAGGATTAGTTAGTTTCGTTAGAAGATCCCCAATTCCTCTCCGGAGAGGGTCCCTACCGGATTGGCTACCTGACAATAGGCATAAGACGGGACAAAAATCCACTCCCCCAACAATCTCGCTCAAAACCCCTTGAAAACTTTATTCCGGTTAAAAACCGGCTAGCCTGGTTAATAGAACCCCAGAGTAATAGGAAATAACAATGAGCTTAACATACAGTAGTAAAAGTACAAAACCCCAATTTGAAATTTAAATTTGTTACGCGCCGCGAGCTAGAGAAATTCAAGATTAAGGCTAACTCGGTGTCTAGCCACGCGCGCCGCCACCGGACGGGCGCACTCGAAAAGAATCACCCCCACTCCGAGCAACAGGTTCGAACGGAACCACGCGACCGGCCGGCGTTAGTTCACCCCGGGCCGTTGTTCTACCCGTGCGTGAAAAATCCGATCGTGCATCAAAAAGGGACGCCACACTCCCGCCCATCGTTACCTGCACCTCGCAAATCGTGTTCCTGAGACTCCACGGGCACCATGGTAAGTACCCGTGTGATCAATTAAGTGCCAATGAGTGCGGGAAGTGTGATTTTCGCGTAATTAGGTGTCGCGGGCACGAAAATTTGCCAATGGCGTCGCTACCTCGCGATATGACGCCATACGGGGAATTCACGGTTGAGAATGCCAAAAAGGCCTTTCTCAACGGTTACCTACGCTACCAAATGCTCCCTGATGCTCCCTCGTGTTGACCAAAAGCCAATTAATCCTTTTAAACCAGTTTTAGGAATTAATTTCGCCACGAGGAGGCGAAATATACGGGATGAGGCATTCCACGCGGCTCGGAATACCCCTCTCCCATGCTACCTATTGCTACCTGTTTTCTACGCTCTCTAATACTAATTTTTCGATCCCGGCTACCTACTTTATTGGACTTTCCAGGCTCACCCGAAGGGCCCAGGAGAAGACCCCATTCTACCTGATAATTTTAGCTACCTTTATCGGGTTTACTTTTGCTACCTGGGATTAATCTCAATTGCTACCTTATAATAAAAACTTATCGTTGACCTTCCATTTAGATTATTGCTATCGTTGCGTTAAAAATTCTATTGTTACCTCTTAGTAAAAACTTCGGCTACCTTCGCGAGGCTGGATCATTTTCTCTGGGTGATGCAATAATGCTCCCCGAGGAGTAATTGCCCGCCATTTTGTGGATTCCGGTTGGGCATGGGGACGCTATCTTTTCGTTAATCAATTTTCTTTATGGTTGGAATCCACAAAACTATTATGATACCTCGCGCGAATTACAATTAATTTTATATTTTTGCGCGATTGATTAACTAATTAATTCGATTAATTCTTGGTAGTCTCGGAGACCCCATCGCGTACTTAATTAATTAATTCAGTAGGGAGATGACCAAATAGTTAAGCAATAAATTACCGTTCAGACCTTTCAAAAAACCGCGAGTTAATTCCCCACTAATTAAACGGGAAAATTCAGTCACGGCTATCTACCCCAAC
>NW_011887921.1:19848-29677 GCF_000806365.1 Fopius arisanus | reverse complement strand
GGTAGCTGATAGAAGAGGTCTCGGGACCGTTTTGGTCAGATATTTATTTGAATTTTCGCGGTTCTCTCTCGCCCTTACGCTAGGTAATTACCCTAGAGCAATACAGGTGACGGATTCGCCGGGAATTTCGTCGCATGACTTTCTCTAGTACTTTTCACTAGTAACGAGAAAATCTCGTTACAAGATTTGGCAAGTGTTTGAATCGAGTTGAACGTCCGAGTTCACGTGATGCTTATTTTGCATTGTTTCGACATCAATTTCACCTGACTTAGGATACTCCGCGAATGAAGCCATTGCAAAATCGTCAAGTTCATTGGCTCGACTTTGGTAGAACATTCGACAGGAATTGTTTTATTTCATGTGATAATTCGGAAATATTTAATTTATTAATTTAATTTCAAATACAACACAGTCCTACAGGACTCGGGTGTACATAACGCCAAATAAATCAAATTATGATCTCTGCCCACACACACAGTAATTAAAAAAAAACAAAAGAAACGGCCACGACGCTCACCCGTCTGATGGCGTCCCTCAATACAAGTCAGCATCTCTCAGTACTAAAACTGTCACAAGTCCGCTTCAAAATAGCACCAAACGGGAAGTGATTCTTCGCATAGCACGTGAATAGACAACAGGTAGCTAACGCGGTAAATTATATGATTGGAGGGATGACAACGTCATCATCCACCAATCCCAATTAAACTGGCATGCGCGACAGAGATGATCTAATCGAAACGCATGCGCTATTAAATTTTGCAATGCTTAACAATTCTTGTCTGTCCTTAAATGAACAATAATCAATTCTAAGCGCTTCCGCCATATTCAAACAGTAATTCTGGGTTATTTGCTACCTCTCCAGGTAGCAAATAACCCCAATAGTAAATAGTAAATAGTAAGTCTCTATAATTTAATTTCAATCCTATTGTTATGACACGTTTTCACTTAAATATTTGATAGTGATTATCAAATAAATAAGGCAAACTATGCGTTCTATATTCTCCTGTTTTAAGCCTACCTTTCGGAAATAGCTTGGGATCAGAGTAAATGCCAGGAGGAATTAAATAAGAAATGAATAATCTTTTTTCGGAACTTTAATTATTTGTTATACATGATAATAATGGAAAATCAAGGGAATTGATCCTATCAATCTAAATTTTTAATTTCAAGAATTAATTAATTTAGAATTTCAACTTGATGAGGAGCGATTTCCTTGAGAACAATAATTCTTAATATGAACAATGTAGTTTTCTGACAATTTCAACAGGATTTCCTTTTCCTTTTTACATTTGATTTCTTTAACTAATTAAATTTATTCCTTTTGCTTGACCATCCTTAATTGAATTTCAATGGATATTTTATTTTTAAAAACCTTTAATATTAAATAAATCCTTCTAAAGCGTTGCTCTAGCAGATCTCTGAGATTTTCCCTCGGGAGGTCCTCGATTTTTCCTTTCATTTTTAAGAAAAGTTAATTTAATTAATAATCGCGAATTTTTAATAACTGGTTAATTAACATACCAAAAATTAAGTTATAATGATATTGCGTTATTTCAATGATGATTTGAAGCTAATTTAAACAATTCGGAAGATTTTTAATTAACAAAAGTTTTTAATTGAATAATTGACAGGTAATTCAATTGGAAATAATTTGCATGTGTCTAACTTTTACTTTATTCAGTTAATAATTTTCGGAAATAAAGTGAATAATTTCTGGGGTCATTAACAATTCGGAAAGATAATGGCTTGATAATTCACGATTTTGAATAATCTGTGGATAAATAATTCGGAATTTGATTTGGATCATTCACATTTATTTAGTTAGTTGTTGGGGAAAAATCATTTAATTGAATGATTCACAATTTTGAATTAATTGATTGATTAAAAATTCAATAATTAGTTATAATGATTCACATTAATAATTTGCAAATGATTTGAACAATTTGCATAATTTAATTAATTATTGGGAAAAATAATTTAATTGTATAAATCACAATTTTGGGAATAATTGGTTGGTTGAAAGTTCAGTAATTAATTTATAACGATTAGCGTTATTTAGTTAATGATTTGGAAAAATCACTCAATTGAATAATTCACAAATTGAAGTAATTGGTTGATTAAAAGTTTCAATAATTAATTTATACTAATTCACGTTAATCAATCGGAATAATTTGAACGATTCGCATTATTTAATTAATTTATAATAATTCACGTTAGTAAATCGGAATAATTTGAACGATTTGCATTATTTGATTAACTACTTGGAAAATTCACTTAACTGAATAATTCACAATTTTGGAGTAATTGATTGATTAAGGTTTTCGATAATTAATCCATAATAATTCACGTTCATAATTTTGGAATGATATGAATAACTTGCGTTGTTTAATTGATTATTTGGAAAAATCATTTAATTGGGTAATTCACAAATTTGAAGTAATTGGTTGATTAAAAGTTTCGATAATTAATTTATAATAATTCACGTTAATAAATCAGAATAATTTGAACGATTCGCATTATTTAATTAATTATTTGGAAAATTTACTTAATTGAATAATTCACAATTTGAAGTAATTGGTTGATTAAAAGTTCCGATAATTAATTTATAATAATTCACGTTAATAAATCGGAATAATTTGAACGATTTGCATTATTTAATTAATTATTTGGAAAATTCACTTAATTGAATAATTCACAATTTTGGAGTAATTGATTGATTAAGGTTTTCGATAATTAATTCATAATAATTCACGTTAATAATTTTGAAATGATATGAATAACTCGCGTTGTTTAATTGATTATTTGGAAAAATCATTTAATTGAATAATTCACAAATTTGAAGTAATTGGTTGATTAAAAGTTTTCGATAATTAATTCATAATAATTCACGTTAATAATTTTAGGATAATATGAACGATTCTCGTTATTCAATTAATTATTTGGAAAAATTACTTAATTGAATAATTCACAAATATGGAGTAATTGATTGGTTGAGATTTTCGATAATTAATTTATAATAATTCACGTTTATAATGTTGAAATTATATGAATAACTCGCGTTGTTTAATAGATTTATTTGGGAAAATCATTTAATTGAATAATTCACAATTTTGAAGTAATTGATTGATTAAGATTTTCGATAATTAATTTATAATAATTCACGTTTATAATTTTGGAATGATATGAATAACTCGCGTTGTTTAATAGATTTATTTAATTAACATTCGGTATTCAATTGATTATAACTATTGTCAAACAAATTTAATTAAATAAATGTTCGAAATTCAAATAATTATAACTGTTGTCAAGCAATTTTAATTTAATTATTATTCGGAATTCAAATAATCGCAATGAATTAATTCGCGTTGTTGAATAGATTTAATTAATCAATTTCCGGAATTATCTAGACTGAACATTCGTGACCCAATTAATTTGTTGTTGGTTTTTATTTAATTTAAATTTTCGGAATTATTTAAAACTGAACACTCACGACCGAATTAAATTGTTGTTGATTTTATTGATATTAATTATCCCTTGGGAAACATTGAACAAGAACCTTAATGAGCAATAATTTCCGCACTGTCACTTAAAGTGTTATTAAAAATTTACGAACCTTCTTCAATGTGGATCTTCCTGTTGATTGTTAATACATATCTGGTCCTCTGTGTGTAATCTTCGCTGCGAATGTTATCTTCCTGGATGTGTGTGTTGTCCTTTGGTGTGAATATTTTTAATCCTTGTGTGAATGGTTCCTTGCGTAGATGGTCCTTAGCATGAATGATTTTTCATTGTATGAATGCTTCCTTGTAGATGGTCCTTGATATGAATAATTGTGTGAATGACTCAGGTGGAACTGCACTAAATTTTCAGGTGGAACTGTACTAATTGGAACTGGCTGACTTCCCAAACGGAACTGAGAGGAGGAGTGAGCGTGGCCGTTGTCTTGGACAAGGCCTTTTTACGCCAATTATTAATTGGTGTATGTAAATTTATACACGAATTAATAATTGTGTGGGGATGGGGGACTGTGGTGCACTGTTGAGTGTCCATGCGTTTTTTTGGGGAAGGGGAACAAGTGTTAGGTGGGATTTTTAGGCGAGTGGGTAATGTGGGTGCGAGGGACTTGGGAAGAGGGGTGCGTTGCGTAACGCACTTATTGGCGCGAGAGGAGATTGATGGAGGATTTCGGGCGGCGAGCCAGGGAGGGATCACTTGGAAACAGTCGTACGACTGTTTCCAAGGGTAATTTGACGCCGAGGGTGATAAGGCCCCTTGGTAACGCCTATTCTTTCGTTATTTTAATGTGATAATGTTCATTTAACATTTTCATATTTGCAAACTTTACTTCTTTTATTTTTGTAAAACAAGCACTGGAATTTTCGATTCAATTTCTGGTTTTAAAAGTTATTAATTAAGTTTCATTATTATTGTCAAATTCTATTGGAAATTTATTTTTCAAAAGATTTTAACAGCAATTGTGTACGTTAGGACGTAACACTATTTTTCATGAATTGCCAATCGGCCTCGTGCTCACTAGATACGTCACTTCTGTGGTACACATCAAAAATCCAATCACTGCCAAAATCTAAATAGCGCCTGACGACATCTTCCGGCTTCCTCAAGATTCTCGACAATGTCCTCAGGAGGAACGTAGTGGCGCGTAATTTTACTTCAAAAATAAAACAAAAAATAGAATCAAAAACATATTCTCCTCTCTTCTCATAACCTCTCCCCATTGAAGGTGACTTCCCGTCTGATGGAAGTCTCTAAAATCACGCGAACCGGTCGAGAACCAGTAATTGGTAGAAAGACTATGGTATATAATATATATTGTAGGTTACCACGTTATTTTAATATATATTGTAACGTGTTATTTCGCTTCCACCGTTCAACGGTTATTTTTGATATCCAGACGATTCGTCATCCCGAACAAGAGCCGAACTTTTGGAATACGACAATTTTTCTGATTTTATTTCTATTATTTGTGCCGAGTCATTGCCATCGCTTATCGATGAACAATTGCATCGTGGGACTTCGGAAGACAGCAAAAATTTATCATCTCTGCATCTTGTGGCTCCAGCAATTTTCGGAGAGGAGCACGTAATTTGAAGAATGTCCTATAGGCGCGCTGGGTCCTATTATCGAGCGAAGACGAATGATGGCGCCATCGAATGGGCCAGATATTTGGGAGGAGAATTTTGGAGGATATTCGCGTACGGACTCTAGGGAATTCCGAGCAAGAGAATTATCGAATAAGTTCCGTTATGATCGGACTTGTTTGGCTGGTGAGACGTATTAAGTCTCACTAGAGTTTGATTGATGGCCAATCAAAAAATTGATTCTAGCCTAATATTAGCCAATCAAACGATTGGTAAGGTTCCCTCGACTGACGCTCGACTTGCCGTCGTTTCTCTCGGACATTCGTCGTTTGGACATCACCTTGGACTGTCACGTTGTGGAATTATTATAATTTTGAGACATCGCTGAAAATTGGCACGTCACAAATCATGTCCCGTCCCATAGTGGGCCAATAATAGTTTTGTCTGAGTTTGTCCTGTACGTCTGAGATTGCGGTACGGGTATATCTTGTACGGCTGTGATTACCTCGTAAGTACAAATTACAATTTTTACAGTTAATTCAGAAAATGTGTTGACTAAATGTTATTCTAGGGCATGCCTCCTGATCTCGTCGAAGTAATTAGTTTCTGCTAACCTGATTGAGTGTAAATGCCATTAAGTAAGAGCGTTACCTAGGGCTACTATGCCATCATGTAGATCGTCTTCGGTTGAGAGATTCGTTTTCCATTGTTAAAGTGGTAGTTAAAGAACGTTTTTTTAACTTCCTGTTCTATAGGAAGTTATTGTAATGACCCCGAAAATCAATATGGAAATTTTCAACATATCTTCACGTTTTTTATTATAAAGTATGACTTTAATGTTTCCGAGTGAAACATTCTCAATTGGAAAACTGATTTTGGCTAATATTCATCACTATCATCCCTGGTCCAAGTCCAATCATGGTTTCGCATCGTAAGTTTCATCTTCTACTTCGCTTAGAATTCGAGTTCATTTGAAATCTATCTTGTTGGGTTTTCTTTCATTTTAAAGGGACTGGAATCAGACGAAAAGTCTTCAACTATCATAAAGAGGTGTTTTACATCGTTTACATTTCGTCGTTGTTTTGGTTACCGCGATTATTTACCTCATCGGATGGAATATTTCTGGATAGTGCGTCTGCATTAGCATTTACGAGATCGAAATATTGTAAATTCAATATCCATCGAATAATTTGCGAAGTAGGCGATGAAAAAGAGCCGAGCCAAACGAGTAGCCTATGGTCGGTGACTAGTGTCAATTTTCTACCATAGATGTAGGGGCAAAAATAATTTACCGAGAAGATTATCGCGAGCATTTCTTTTTCTATTATTGAATAACTATGTTCCGGTTTACCTTTTTCAATAAATTTATGAGTGGTTTGGACATTATTGCGTAGTTAGGAATAAATCGACGGTAATAACTGGGGACACCGAGAAAATTTCGCACATAATTTTGAGTTCGTGGCCTGGGAAAATCTGATACGCCTTATATCTTTTTTGCATCAGGACACATATCCGAAATAAATGAATTCTCCGAGTGTTCCCGAATGAATAATGACATTATCCACATAAACAGATAACTCTGTTCCCTGCAGTCCAATCCAAACGTTATCCACCATTCTTTGAAAGGTTGGTGTAGTGTTTTTCGGACGAAATGGCATTTTAGTAAATTCAAAATGAGCGGGCGGAGTTCTAAACGCAGTTTTGTGTATGTCGTCGGGGTGGACAGGGATCTGGTGGAAACCAATAGCTAGGTCTCAGCTTGAAAAATATTCAGCTTTGCAGAGTTGATTTAAAATTTCACCGATATTCGATAATGGATAAGCGATAGTCTTCTCATTAAATAGTCTTTTCATTCAAAGCATGGTCGTCAATAACCATTCTCCAGCTTTTAGGATCTTGAGAGTCTTCCTTCCTTGTTACTACCCAAATTGGTGCTGAATAATCTGAGTGTGATCTACGAATAATTCCTCAAGCTTCAGTTAACATTTGGTCGCTCTATGTTCGGTTCAGAGTGTGTTACTTGTAAGAAGATTTTCTCGTTACTAATGAATATTGCCTGAAAACGTTTCGTTCCGCAGCCACAAAGCGATCCATTTCACTAGTCGGGCACGCGTAAGCGTCCCCTTGCCTCGCTATTCCGATTCAAGATCCGAACCACGTACCAATCATAATGCCAAAAGGGATTATTGCAAATAATTGATGCCGAGCTCCTAAAGCATTCGCTCGACACCACCGCTCGGATGACCCACAGACGTCGAGAGGTTCGGACTGGGGGAGAAGGCCCTAAGAGATCTCGAGACAGTTTGCGTTGACTGGTGGTGTCGAGCGAATGCTTTAGGAGTTCGGCATCAATTGGTGGCAATAATCCCTTTTGGCGTTATGATTGGTACGTGGTTCTGATCTTGAATCGGAAAAGCGAGGCAAAGGGACGCTTACGCGTGCCCGACTAGTGAAATGGATCGCTTTATGGGCGCGGAACGAAACTTTTTCAGCCACAGAGACCCATCTCCAGGGTAAAACTCAATCCAGTCGATTCCCGTTCGGCAGATCGCACGTGCTTGCATGTGAAGTAGCTCTGGTTTTGGCTCACGATGAGATTGCTGTTACTCAGCATCCTCGTGGTGAGGTGGAAATTAGGGAGGTGGGGAAGGTCTCCGGATGCCAATGTTGCATGTGCCGTGAGCTCTTTAACGCTCTGCGGGGTGAGAAGAATTCGTAGGTTATTTATATCTCCTTTCGGGTTGAGGCACCCTAGATGAGAGTAGAAGACGTGTGAGAGATGGCGACATCTCTCCGCGAAAGACCTGGGGCATACTTCCTCCGATGGTTCCTTCTGAACGACGCCTCGAATGCGGCCAAAGTCGGTAATCAGAGTTCCTCAGACGGTGGTGAACCTCGCCTACTCTAGCGTGTCATGTTGATGCTGACTCGGCATTCTGAGAACCGCCAGCGAAAGTCCGCAGAGTAGACGAAATTCCTTCGTGGCTGGTTTATGTCAAATTTTCTAGAACAACATGGCTGGCGCCCAATCGTGAGCGATAGAGACGACAGCCAGAACAGCTTGAGGATTTGACCCGGGGTATTGACCCAGTAAAACTCCTCTTACATACTTAATCAATTTTTTGTGTCTTGAACTTTATGGGAATTCATTTTGAATTATTGATAATGGAAAAAAATTAATTGTTACCTAAGCGGCGACAGTAGCCACGCGGGCGGTGGGTGACTCCGGCGGTCACCCAAGCTAAGCAACGCTCAGTTGGGTTAGTACTTGGATGGGTGCCCGCTTAGTCACACCCCTCGGCGTGTAGACTGCCGCCGTCAGGCACGGGTGCGGAGAGCTGGTGTGTTCACCGAGTCAGTGTGACTGATGAACACAGCAGAATCCCCGCATTACCGGCCGGCTGCGCTACTGAGGTTATACATGGTTTCCCTCAGTACAAGCCAAATGGGCGCAGTACCGAAAGTCGGCCCATGACACCGCAAAAAATAATGAGAGGATAGTAGGAGACGCTAAAGGCTAAGACGAAGGGGTGCCTATCAAACCATGGTAAACAATGGTAATAGGAAAAAGGAAAAATTGAAAATAAAAATAAAATAAATAAATAAATAATTGTTACCTCGAGTTGTTGTCAAATTTTCCTCAAAATGCACGTGTTTTAAAAAATCTCGGAGTTTGCAATTCGGGTGTCGGCTTTTTTTTTTTTTTAAAGCAACGCGGAGCTTCTTCGAGATGTGGTGAAAATTCCAATTTCCGAAATGCTGGGAGAAATTTAATATAACTGAGATGACCCCAATGCAGGAATCTGCTAGGCCCTCGGTCGGTAATGTATGGGGGCATCTTCTTAATCGGCCCACGGTGGTAATGTTCGAGGCTATATTTTCGGCCAGAATGTCGGGGGGGGGGGGATATCCACCATGTGATATCGGACGTTGAATATCCATCATATGATATCTGAGATCTAATATCTAGCATGTGATGTCTGCTATCTCATATCTCATTTCTGATGTGTAATATCTAATATTTCATAGCTGACAATCGTAGTTGCAAACATTTTCAGACGTTCTATTGCCGGTGAATTTCTTTTCTTTTATTCCACCTCAATAATCAAAATTTCAATAACAACAAATTAATTCATGATTTCCACATTTTATCTTCAAAATCATCATGGATAGAAACTAATAATAAGAAAGATCAATATTTTTTTCATTTTTTATGGAGTCTTAGGAATGATTTGAAACTCCATTCTTCTTTCTCTCTCTCATTGAAATTGAAGCGCGAACTGGCTCCCGCTCACGTGGCCACGTGTTTACCGGTGAGCAGGTCCGCGTTGTCTAAACACAAGACTCAGCCTCTTCGATGTGTAGTCAATCGTTTTCGAAGTGGAATGCGTATTCCACATTAATCTCCAACAGATGATACGATGCGCCATAACAAGTCTAATAATTTGAAATGATCTTTTTTTTTGGTTTTCACATCGAACGCTTATAACACAGAATAAAAAGAAATTAATTGGTTCTTTTTTAACTGAATATTTCCAATATAATTGACATGGAAGATCAAGTACTTTATTCAAATAGATATCAATTAATTAATGATAATAAAACAGACGTGAATCAATTTAATTTTTCAATAAAATTTGTAAGAGTATTTTTCCCGGGTCAACACCCCGGGATAATCCTCAAACTATTCTGGCTGCCGCCTCTATCGTTCACGATTGGGCGCCAGCCAG
>NW_011887921.1:16120-18738 GCF_000806365.1 Fopius arisanus | reverse complement strand
ACCTTCGGAGCGGCCTGATTGGCCGTCGTCCGATGGTCTATTCATCTTTCGCTCGGCTATTTCAGCCGGCGTTAGATGTCGTTCATTTCACCGAGTTATTTTGCTCGCGATATTCCCTAGTAACGAGAAAATCTCGTTACAAATTTCCGGAGACTCAGTGAATGTCGAATGCTTTGTGTGTTTACCGATGAGCACGTACGCGTCGCATAATCATCCGTTGTGACCTCTCTGGGATGATAACATAGTGATGGAAAAGTTCATGTAAACAAGTACAAGAGTCATTCACCTCATCATCTCAGATGGTGGAGATCGAAGAAATTCAGAGTTGCGTGGATAAGAATTTATTTAAGAACACTTTTCTAGAAACCAATAATGTTTTCCAAGAATAAATATTCAGATGAAACGAAATCTGGATAGACTGGTGGAGGACGTAAGGAGATATAAATCGCGAATTTTCAGGGAGCACTTTAGTATTTAGTATATTTTACACTTTAGTATATTTAGTAATCTCTCACCAGAAGACATATGTTATTTGAATAGTACTCCGTCGTACTATCCCGACTTTGAGGATATAGTGGAGAAACATTTCGGTCATGTTTCACCGAAAAATGTCGGGAATGTCATCAGCTGTTTTTCGAGAGGAATTATGCTGATATGAGAGAAGAATGAGGAAGATGATTCAAATTACTCACTCTTGCCATTATCCATGCACATTGGGAAAAAACTGACTGGTATTCTCAACTGTATCGAAGAATTGGTAGTGAGAGTCGATAATAATTTTGTGCGAGATCGTTCGGCCAGTTCATGGAGCAGTGGATTGACGAGAAGTCCAAAGTCCAGCACCGCCTGTACTAGGCATTCTACATGAACTCCAACTCGGTGTAAACATAATGTTTGAATTATTGAAAACCGAGGCAGACTCGGCTCTTGGTCGTGATGGTATTGATGAGAAATAAAAATATTTTTTTTTCCAATAATTATTAATAAATAAAATAATACTTAATGTCCACAGGTCCGGATTTCAAGAACTCATTCTGCTTGTAGCAATCGATGACAATGAGTGGTGCTGTTTTCAAGAAGTCCGCTCTGCTGAATAATGGTTTTTGCTCTTTATGGTAATAGGAGGCTTGAAAGCTGGTGTATATATCGTAGAGAAGAGCGGATTGGTTGTGTGCGATATCTAAATTCAGATTTCCATGGGGATAACTTTGCGAATTCTCGAATAACTTGATTTCTCGAATATTACAATGATCAAATGCACTTGCATCTTTCAGAACCTGATTTTTTCTAGTTATTTGAAAACCGAGAATGACGCAACACAGTTTCTCCAATTGCGTTGAGCATTTCACAGTCCAAACATGTTTCGTTGTGCTCTGCAGCAGAGGATACTCGTACAATGCCCAAGAGCAAAAGCTAATCGGCACCACGGTGTCCTTTGAAATCTGATTGAGAAGCTGTATTTTGCGAGTGTCGGCAGGTTTAATATAGGGCAGCATCCAATCGATCTTGGTGATTGTGATTTTGAATTCTTCAGCCTGCGGTCCATCATTGGCTTGGAATATAGCATTAAAGTCACTGTGTGAACGTGTTAGGATTACACAATAATTCCCTCATGATCTTCAGCGAATCCTAAAATCATGCTGAAGGGAATGGATACATCAAAACATCCTGCCTCATCAGTTATTTTCTTCTCGCTCTCAATCCTCCAGCCGGCATTTTCCATGAGATATTTCTGGCTAGGACTCTGAGAGACGTAATTTTTCATTAATTTCGTCAAACCAATATTTTTACGCCTATCGATTTCCATAGAATTCTATTCACAAGTTATGTATTTGCAACGAGTGTATTATCAGCTATCGTCAATCTACCACAAATGTGCAATGAACTCTTGCATGGCAGTACATAGAGATCCTAGTGTTGTACGGAAATACGGATTTCGTCATTGTTGCTGAAGGAAGACGATGCAAATGGTTGGTGCGAATGAATCTCATAATGAGCAATGGATTGATCAATGACTATCCGCTTCTGAATTTTTAGGATCTCTTCCATAGCAGATGGCAGTAACAGCAAGTAAACCTTCACTTTTCTCCTTTTCCGCGAATTCTTAGGCCCAGACTCCGCAGAAACTTGACGTTCTGCGATGTCAGCTTCGTGAGATGCACTCGACGACTGTTCGCTTGTCGGCATGAATCCTCACTTTCATAACTGCAACCAACTTTTCCCGCCCTAAACATAATACCCATTATTCAATGAGCTCTTATATGGAGCCGTACTGTAATTAATTCGCCGGCGAAATTCACAGGACGATCGTCTTAATCCACAATCCTCAATTGCAGATCGTCGTTTGACTGCACCACGATTGGCAAGTAAATGACCTGGGGAGGTTGTTCAATGGTCTTATGAGAGTTCACATGAATGATGTTTGGAGGTGTAGACCAGGGATGGGCAACCTCTGCTCTGAGAGCAAGTCGTGCTCCCGACCTCTATTAGTACATAACAAAGGGTAGACGAAAGCTTATTGTGTCGGGTGATGGGCCTTTATGACCCAAGTCGTAAAGGGCCTTCTCCTCGGCTGAAATCAACCAAAGTGGGGGTAACACGTAAGAACAGGAGAAGAG
>NW_011887921.1:3361-15945 GCF_000806365.1 Fopius arisanus | reverse complement strand
CCCATTTTACCATTTGGCAGAGACGTCATGGGACGCTCCCCAATACGGTGACTGTGAGGCCCCCACCACTGTCCCTACTATGATCGTACTAGGAGCCTTATAATTGGCATGGTTATAAACTTTATTGGATTCCTAACTCGAGTTTATGACTCTGCTCCGAGCTACCTGAAGGTTGCCCATCCCTGGTGTAGACGATTCATAGAAGGTTGAATGGGCTAGAATCGGTCCTTGAAAATCCAGCAGTTGCTCAATGGAGTCCAACGGTTTGAAATTTATCACCACATCCTTGGATCCTTCAATCACCGTTTTGAGCGTCTGATCATTTGCCCGTACAGTAAAAGGGATTTCATAGACTGATAATTGACCTTTCAAAAAATTTGCAATATCAGTAATTTCATAGCTTCCAGTTGTTATAGTCAATTTTACCACCAATCTGTTTTTTTCCATGTAAAATTTAGTACATCTTTTGTCGATATTAGGAATTGAATTGTAAGTGAGAAATTGGACAATTCCCACACTAAACAATTTTTCTGGTGATAATTCAATGGGTTGGAAACAGCATGCTTCTAGTGTAGAAGATCAACCCGACAGGGTCAAGGTAAATGAATCACTCATGATAGTCAACGCTCAACTGAAATAATTATGAGTTTTTGAAGTTTTATATCAATTCACCAGCGAGAAATTTCAAGCATGAATGTCCGCAGATGATAGTGGTATAATCTTGATAATTTTTAAGATTATATTTCACAACACTACCGCTAGCGAAGTAATTAATCAACTCTTGAAGTGGACGCAAATTGCCATAGCTGTCAAAGTAGATAACTTCATGATTCTTCCTTTTATATGCAACCCAATGAGTGCCGGGGCCATATTTATCATCAAGATTGACTATAGCTGATTCACATTTCCAGGGTCCACCTCCAGCCAACGCACTTCTCATATAAACTCCGCGAAAATCCGGAATTTTCATGATGCCGACATACTTCACCAAATCACCATCAGTGAGAGCTCGGTGCGGTAGTTTTACAAGTTTTTTGGATTCAAATGTAAATCCAAGCCAGACTTGTAGGGTTTTAAGTATATTCCCTTGCCGAGATCGATGGATTCCATGGTGCGATTGTAACGTTTACTCTCTTCCAATTCGTTTCTGGCGTGCTTAGAAGTGTTGATAGCTTTGGTTATACTAGCAGCTCCACCCGCTAGAGCACCTGTTGCACTTAGTCCGGCAAATAGTGCAGTTAAAGACGCTGGTAAAATTCCATCAATTTTAGCTGGGATGGGGAGAAGTCGAGGCCTAGGCTTCATTTTTTTCCTCCCTCCAGTATTTTTAACTGCTTGACGTGCACCTTTATGTGCACTCTTGACAGCATCGGGTCCAGGCTGCATGGAACCTCTGGCAGTTCGTATAATCTGTCGCAGTAGTATCTTCTTCTTCACACTTCCTCCTCTACGTTTCTTCGCACCAACACCACTACAGCTGTTTGCACTAACGCACTAATGCGAACAGCTGTAAACACTAATGTTTAGCCCCATACCGAATTTATGTTTCATCTTCAGGAGCTTACTCACACTCCAAGTAGCCGCCTTCTCACCAAGACTAGGGTCTTTCGCAAAAACTCTTTGCAGAGCTTTATCAGCCAGAATTCTATGAGCGGTTTGACTGGCTAGCAAATTCTCTCTATTCTTTGAATAGGCTATATCGTGCTCGGTACACGCTTTATCCAATGGATTTATCCCCGGATCCCCCCGTGCTAATCGTCTAGCGAACTTGGTTCCCAGTCCACAATACTGGTAGCCCAGTATATGTAATTCAACAGGTAATTTAGTGATGATATCGTTGACTATTCCTGTACCCCTGGGCCCGGCAACCTGGGCTCATCGGGCTCACGCGGCTCCCGAGGTTCGTTAGTGAGAGCTGGGAGAGGGGCCTCACCCACTTAACGAAACTACCTGTTCTAATTCGATTTTTCTCTCTCTCTAAGGCCTAGTTTGACCAATACAAGCAGAGGGCGGCCATGTGATCAAGCGGCAATTTTCAACTTTTCATAAATTTGAAATATAAATATCAATTTTTCACTCGAAATAGGCAACAATATTAGACAAAAAATATTTTAATGCTTTCACGATGAGCACTCACCGTGGACAATTATTTCATGTCCAGATGATATTTGCAGCCATTTACTAAAAAAATGCAATATTTGATGGCAATTTTCATTTGAATTTTAATTTTGGATTTTAGAGGGATGAGCAATATTCGTGCAATTTCAATGTCTGTCGGAAATCAATAAAAATTTATTAAAATGCGGTTTTCAATAGTAATTTCAATAGTGATGGAAGGATAGAACTTGGATTGCCCCGAATAAGTGACATGTATGTCCGACAGTTTCGATGAATGACCATGGTCGATGGAAAACGCGGTTTATATGGTGCACTATAATATATACTGGTTCTTACAAAAGAAGTAGCTTCGGATTTCGGCCCGAGCCAGTCCCTCCACTCTTCGACCGACCGCCGAACGCTGAAACGAATCCGGCCTCCGCCAGGACTATTTTCCCACCTACCCGCAAAAATTCTTGAATGTCCATGGATTGAAATGTTTTAATGTTTTTTGAATTAAATTGTAAAGATTGAGAGATTTATCGTGTTTTATGAGATTATTGGGTCTTGGGTGTGCTTTGTGTTTAATTATCTGAAACTGTTGGGAAGGCCAGGTAAGTAAAAATTGGGGTTTTCTACCCAAAAGTAACTTGTTTACAATGTGATTTTTTTTTCAATCTCTTTATCCATTGAAAAATGTGAATTAATTCATTAATCAACTATTTGAGAGAAAAAATTATTAATCACGAAAATTGTGTCTGCAACATATTTGTTTTTGGTATTGTTATTGGGATTATTCTGTTTAAATGATATAGTTCTGCTCCGATTCATCACCCAAACTTAATATGACTTTGACTTACCACTTATGAAAATGTACCTAATTATTATTTCAACTCCTTAAAGTCCTATTGTGTGTGTTAGTGGGAAACTGTTTTGGAAAATGATACGATTAGTCGATAAAAAAATTAAATTGTTATGGAATTATCATCAAAATTTAATAGAATACATTGGAGAAGATATGGTATTTAGTTTTAACGGATAATATGAACAAAACCCAAAAAAAGAACAAAATTAAAACGTTGCAAAACAATTATTCGTTGGTGGGATGAGTAAAATTAATTTTGCATGTTTTCAAATGGAAAGAAGATTTGATTTGTAGACTTCTGAGCCACTTTTTTGTACATCTTTTTCTGTTTTAAAAAAATTATTCCAGCAATTTTTTGTGTCAATTTCCACATGAAAAGGTTTGTGCTCCTTGATTCTTATTCCAATTCTTCAAGCCCTAAAAAAAACATTTTTTGTAGTTAATTAATAATTCGTAAATTATTTAAGCTTCACACTGCAACAAACAAGATCGAAACAAGAGTGGGCACTGACTCAGAATCATCCTATGAAACGTGACTTCTGAATTCTGAATGTAAATTCATAATGGAAAACTATTTTTTTTTCTTAAAAAGTTCCTAAATTATGACAAAATCTATGAGTACTATGAGGGCTGTCTGTTATTATTGTTGAAGAAAAATGGTGAAAACCAGTTTTTTTTAATATTCCTGCCAATGATTGAGTTAGAAAATTTCAGTTGCATTAATTGCACTATTTGGAAACCGATTTTCTGAGAAAAAATAGGAAGGTATAAAATTTGCTCAGTACTAAAATAATAATTGTAATAAAATAGAATCTTTTCTCCTGAAATAAACGCAATTATTTATACTTCTAGTGGGGTCAGAATTGGACTTGCATAAGATGAGGTTCGTGAGAGGCGATGTCACTCCAAGGCGACCCATTAATCGCAAACATTGGAATAAAGATATCGGTAATAAAAGAGGACGAACGTTTACTCGACAATTTCAAGCTGCTATCTATCTCATCCATAGATATTTTGAGGGGGAGCGAGATCGTGGTGGTCCCTTCCTACCTTTGCAACTTGTCAGGTAAGTGTTGCAAGATTGTACTAAAAAAAGTAATAAAAAAGTTTGAAAATTTTTCGATACTATTAGAAATCATAAATTCAAGAGCCACCCTAAATGGCTATGTTCTATATTTTGTTATAAATTTCGGGTAACGGAATCACAATTATTTGAATAAACATCCCATTATAGAAAAAAAATGTCCAAAGTGACTGATATATGAGAAATTAGAAAACAACTTGGAATTTTTTACATAAATGTGCGTCGATGTGGAAGAACCCTTAAATTCTTCACACTACGATCGTGGTGCTAATCTCCTTATGGGATTTCTCTAGTCCTCGAAATTAGATCGAAGTTAATTTCCTCAGAAAGAATAATTCTATTTTATGAGAGATTTGAAACAAGCGGAAAATATATTGTGGAAAATACATTTTTTAATTGTGCATAAAACTCGCAGCTAACGAAAATAGGATTTATATATATATTTTTCTTACCGACGGTAGTAGCCCTGCGGTTAGAGTGCTAGACTAGCATGCCAACGATCCAGGTTCGATCCCGGGCACCGGCGGTCAAAATTTATAGCGCTCTAACCTCACACTTTCACTATCGAGCGGTAGTCCTGTCAAAAGGACGACTGTACCAGGGCAGGTTTTTCCCCTCGAATGAGGTTTTTCCCTCCCTTCGGCAAATGCGGTACAGGGGGTTTGGGGGGTGGGAAGGGAACAAATCGTAAAGACCCGAAAGGGTATACGAGAACGAAAAAGTTTTTTATATATATTTTTCTTTAATATTAGACTCCAATTACTCGGCCTGTTTTCAATAAAAGAATGTTCATAATTTCAGGATCACCGATTGGCATATCACTAGAGATTATGGAGGAGCACTCGCCTGCAAATAAGCAGCCGGAAAAAAGGATGAAGTTTATACACCAATATCGATGCTTTATCGTTCTATTCGTTAATAGTTGTTTGCACTTTTGCATTTTTGACTATGAGTGTTTCCAATTTTTTATTTGCTTCCTCCTTTCAAAATAATGCCATTCAATCAGGAATTTATGCATGACAAATTATGTCAGATTATCTACTTGGTTTCATAATCATTTTTCTCCATTGATCGTCTTTTTATGCAGGTTTTAGGTGAAGTGCAAGGAGTTCTCCCATCTATTCTGGTTTTCTGGGGATAAAATGTTTTTAATTACCCTACTTATGGCACTCATATCCTCCAATAGCCCTTAATCTCTACTTTGCTTGTGGCATGTCAATCATTCAATGTCTAAAACTTGAATGTCGTAAAAATTAATATAATCAGATGTATGGGACGTTGTAGAGAGAGAACAGCAGCAGCTTTGGAAGTCAGCAAGAGGAAGGTGACAGAATGTGTGCAGATAGGGGAATCAGGCGCCAATTTTATGACTCCAGGTAAAGACAGGCCACGTAAAAAAATCATCCGAGCTGTTGATGACGGGGTGAAAGTCGCAATTCGTAACCTTATTTACGAATTTGCTAATAATCGTAAGTGTAAAACTTTAACTGAAGTATATGCTGGTGGCAGTGATGGTTTCGTTCCCAACGCTTCAATATTCTTTCGAACCACTGCAAAGCCAAAAAAAGCAGATGATTATCACAAGGATATGAACTGGGAAAGATTTAAGAAGTGGGTTCATGAGCAGCTTCTGCCTAATCTCCACGAGCCTTCGGCGATAATCATCGGTAATACTTCCTACCATTCGAAGCGAGTAAGTATTTCCAAGTACTTTTCCAAAAACGTTGCATTTTTATCAAAGCGTTTCAATAAAATGCAATAATTGGATTCTTTTTGATAATTCCATTCCATTAAAAAAAAATGACCTCTTGGTTTTTTTTCTTCTGTTTTATCTTGTGGTTATTATTATTATTCATGATAATCGCTTGTATTTCACACTGAATTGCAAGTGAATATCATGAATAATAATAATAGAAATTACAATATATTTAATAACTTTGAAATACTTAATTGACATTCATTTTGACTAACGCAATTTGTTTTATAATCGCCGATTGCAATTACCTAACGTTCAATACATTCCATTCACTGTTCATACAGAGTGAGAGAACCCACAACAAACTGGACCAAACCAGATATGCAAGCTTGGCTGGAGAAGCACCAGATTCAATATGATTTAGTCTCCACAAAGAAGGAATTACTAGCCATATGTAAAGCCAATAAGATGCCTATCACGTATCAACTTGACGAGTTCATTGCGAAGGAAACCCCAGACGAAATCGTTTGTTTACCTCCCTACCACAGTAAATACAATCCCATTGAAATGGTTTGGTCCTTACTGAAGCGTTATTTCGATGCTCATGTCCGCCGTGGTAATGACTTCTCCGAAGAAAACGCCAACAGGATCTGGACTGAAGCTTCTGTCACTCTGAAGTATGGAGAGCATGTTGCGATCACACAGAACGCGAGATCTTGAAGGATTATGCCAGGGAAGTGTCCGATGACTCTGAATCCGGTTATCAGATTCACATAACTTGTGAAAATAAGGATTTCATTGATGATGAAGACTTGGAAATTCTAGAGCTCTTAGCGACTGACGACAACTCAGACGACTCGAGAATTATGGACAGGGAAATTACAAACGTCTCCAGTGAGGGTTATCCATGTTCTTCAGAATCCTCCATGAACCTCATGAAGCCAGTTCGTCGAGCGTTGTTCGATTGTAAAATGGTATCTATCAATTTAGGCAAGATAATATGTACACTATTCCATTCCATTTCATGATTTGATATTCTCCATTTTTCAACAGGATGTTCAAGAGGTTGAACATGATAACCTTGTGGAATCATCAAATGCCACCAACACTTCGATTGTCCTAACCGGAGCTGATCTGGGAATTTCAACGTCTAACTCCACAATCACTGATGAGACCGGAGCTTCTGTAGCCAGTATTGTTAAAGTAATTATCCTCATGTTTAGATATCCAAGAATTGTTTGCCCTCTAACTTCATAAGTTTCCATCAAAATAAATTGTAATAGTTGAGAATTAGTTGAACGTGCATCACAACTCAAAGATACATGCTCGTAGCAGTCGTGCAGTCATTTTCAATTTGTGAAACGCAATTTGATGAGCAAAAAGTGTTAGAAAAATTCTATGTTATGGACAGTGTGATAAAAATGACTATTTCTTTGTAGTTGGGCACGGAGATGGGATATGTGAATGATAAAATCATTGTTATACCCGATGTGCCAGTTCCCATCACCACCAGTTGACGTGCAGATGATCCAATCGTTATTATACCTGATGAGCCAGCTCCTACCACCACCGCTTCACTTCATTCTTCATCGGAGCCAATGCCTACCTTCTCTGCAAAGGCAAATCTCTGAAAACGACGAAATTAGCAGGATAAATGAATTTATATGGATTTGCAAAACATGGGAATCATCAAGAAAGCTGACTTTAAGCATTTATCTTCGTGGGTCGTTTTTCGAATTTGAGCTTCGGCTTTGTACTTTCCAAATTTAGATTAAGTTGGCCTTTCTAATACGTAAAAACAGAAATGATTGGGAATATTTTTTTTCTTTCAATTCATCAAATATGAAGTCAATGTGTCACAATTTGCACAATAAATTTTTTCTACAGTATTTCCCACATTTTCCTCAGTTCCATGTCTGTATTATCATGTTTATTGGTATTTTGCAATAGGATTGGTTAACAAAAGATAAAGATGAGATTATTCCGACTCGTGGGGAAACACTCCGGGTTCAACATGTAAACACATTGTCAGGAAAGGAGTGGGCGAATGATTCCGTAAGTATAAAACCTTCTGTTTACGGTTATAACGAATGGCGTGAGTATCTTTACTAATGTATTTTTATTCTAGGTAATTAATAATTACCTGCAGCTTGTTGTGGAGCGCAGCCAGGGGTCTGTACATGCCTTCAATACATTTTTCTATGGTAGACTTGTCATTTCCTACGAGGGTGTTAAGAAGTGGACTAAGAATGTGAGGATTCAACCAATTAATCTTTGGATGGGAGAGATGAGTCGTTTCATCTCAATTTTTGTTTGTTACTCACTTTAGGTAGACATCTTTAATAAGGAATTGCTACTGATACCACTAAATATGCACTGTCCTTGGTATCTTTGTGTCGTTCGATTAACAGAGAAGCGAATTGAATGTTATGACAGTATGGGGGCTTCGCATCAATCTGAGATGAATGTAAATATTCAATTTATTACTACAGAAATCTCACATAAATTTCTCTTGTTTCTCTTGTTTGCTTAATATTTAAAATTCTTATTTCACAGCTAATTCTTCATTATCTGATGAAAGAGCATTTTACTAAGAAAGGAAAACCTTTCTCGGCAGCAGGATGGACAATGACCGATGTAGAGGTACATATGTTTAATCTTGATTCTTAAAACACATCAAACCATTCCTTGCTTTTCATCTTTTTAACGTCCATCAATAGGATATACCCCGGCAGAACAATACTTGAGATTGTGGCATTTTTCTGTGCTCATACGCTGAGTATTTGACGAGGCTGGCCCCTTTCACGTTCACCATCGCCGATATGCCAGATATTCGGCAAAGAATGATGAACGAAATTGTTTCATCACACTTGACTCATTCATTGTCAGAATCCCCGCCTACACCGTTAGGTCAGGAATGTGTTGCTGCTCAAGAACCGGCAATGACTTCAGTAAGTCACTCAAAGTGATCAATTATTCCTTGTCTATTGAAATAAAATCTACCCTTTTTATTTCTCTACGTGTCACTTTCATTCGTTCTCGCTGAGGATTTCCCCGGAAAAAATGAGCTTCATTTCTCAGGGTAAACAAGCTTGCTGGTTGCTGAACGCCAAAAAATATGTGGGTGAGGTGGTAGTCACAGGCATTGATCGGGTTCTGTTGCATCAATCTGCCACATTTCATCAAGGTGACAAACGGTTTCCGCCAGAACGAAGGAATGCTCAGTGTACTGCCATTTCCACAGTTGGCATTGTCACCTTATTACTTTCATCTACTAACGTCACTAGAAATCTTCTGGATCAGATTTTAATTGAAGGGGATCGATATTATGTCGATTGTCGATCACAAGCTCACGTAACGGAAAATCTTCTATGCCCTGATGAACTCTTACCACGCATCGCTGCTTGTGCTCATGAAGTGGACATCAACATTCACCACATCGCCGATGGTTTCTTTTCATCGGGGAACACCCCACAGGAACTTGCAAGAGCTATCGATTCGTATGGATTTGATTATGAAGAGAAACTCCCACGCACAGGATTCTTATATGTTTCTGGTACCAAAATGGTTGGATTCATAATCTCGCCACTCATTTCAAATTCACACCGTCGCAATTACTTCCTATTTAATCCGCATTCAGTGGATAACAGGAACCGTTTTCCTCTCAACAAGCCAAATCAAGGTGCAGCTCGCCTTTTTCGTTGTCTGTCTGCTGAAGCACTGATAACTTTGCTGCTTGCAGATCGACACGGGCAAATTAACGGTGCCTGGCAAATCTATCGCATTGAGGTAATTGAAAGGAAAGCTGACTTGATATTAATGTTTTGAACTTAATGATATATAATGAATCTGAGTTCGAATTCTACTGCTTCTAATATCATCTTTCCACGTTTTCCAAATTGACGAGCAAGTGACGTGAACCACTTGTGAATTTGTATCGATTTGAACTCGAAGCGGAGAAGTAAGTTATACTTTCATGATAATATTAAATTGTTGGAGGAATTGAAATTGTGTATGAATATTCAGATCGACTTATGACACTATTGTTAAATAATTGGTCATTTTTTTCTATAATCTGCTGTTCAAAGGCTTCATTCGTGTCCAAAGAATGCATTGAACAATTTCTTGGCGACAATCGTGGAACAGAGTAGAGAGTCTTGGGGACCATCAACCGTTATTAACAACGAAGAGCGAAGTCGCATTCAATTTTCAATTATGCAGTTCAGTTTCTTCATGTTAGTTTATTTGTTTGCTCTTATGTCATTTTTCTACAATTTACGAATCTGATCAATTCATTCAAATTTTTCATCATCTGCTTGCAGCCACTTCTGGTTGAGATTTTCACACGTTCCTGTAGCTCCTGCATTCTCTAATTTCCAGCGAAGTGCATCGTTTTCATGTTTTCAGCCAATGCGTGCGAGTTATATATTATTATATATTGTGCATTTTTATGTTATAGTTATTGTAGATTATCCGGTGTATCACTGTTTTCATGTCATTATTATATTGTCATTATTACTATGGAAAGTGGAATACAAACAAAATGAACCGCTTTAAACTGTCGGTAACTTAAAAAATGATAGAATGAAAATTTCTTTTTAATCAGTTCAATTTCGTTTTTCTGGAATTTTTTGGCTTGTGATTAAATGCAATTGAAAATGCCGGTCAAAGTTGGCGCGCGCGGAGTGATATTTTCGAGGTTAGGAGGGCATGCGCGAGCAAGAGCAGGGGTCGGCCGGGAGTGGAGGGATTGGCTCGGGCCGAAACCCGAAGTTACTTCTTTTGTAAGAATCAGTATAGTGCAGGTTGGTTTCTTGGAAACCTAAAAATTGGAATTCAAGTAATAAAAATAAACTCGAACAGTGCCAGAGATGCTATCCTTCCATCGAAGTTTAAGATTAGAAGGTACGATTCACCGGAGAAATAATGAAAAAATTGATTTTCTCATGCTATGAATAAAAAATTTCATTTTTCATTTTGACGTGGCAAAATGAGTAAAAATCAAAATGTAATATGAAAATCGCCAATGGAATTTCCAGGAATATATTCCAAAGTCGACAATGGCAACTTTTCATTTTTCAAATTTAGAGTTCCAATATTACTATTTGAAAGAACACTAATAATTGGCGACTACCATTTCGGAAATATATTCTCCAAGGTTTTCCTATGCAAATTTTACTTTTTCAATTTTATATTTAAAATTTAAAACTGAAATTTGGCGCGAATTCTGGTGAGTCGGCAATTTTTATTCGACTCGCACGCCACTCTACGTGGCTGACGAAAATATCGTCACCACTGGGACTTACTCGCACACAATGGTTGGCTAATTGGGTACACATTAGGATTTGAGGATTATCCCGACCCTTGGAATAGGCTGGCTCCCGACTACCTGAAGGTTGCCGGGCCCTGCTGTACCCTTCCGCGTTCCAACAGGTTTGCTCACGTGATCTTGGGCAGACTGAAGTGCAAGGCTATAAATGTCGTGTATTTATGGAGTTTGATAGCAGTTGTCAAGATGGAGTTCAAGCAGCAAAGTTCGAAGGTACCAGTGATGAATTTCGACAAAATTACCGAGAAAAAGAAGGATAAACAAAAAAATCGCCACGGTCCACTATTACCCAATACTGTACGTGCAATTATATGTGGACCTTCAAATTGTGGCAAGACGAATGCGCCGTTCACTCTCATTATCCACCTTAATGGACTGAGATTTCAAAATGTCTACGTTTACTCCAAGTTCTTAAATCAGCCGAAATATCAGTTTTTGAAAAAATTATTGGCAAAAGTGAAAGCTTTTGGCTATTTTCCATTCAATAATCACGAAGAGGTGGTCAGACCTCAGGAAACTCATCCAAAGTCACTCATGATATTTGATGTTGTCGCGTGTGAAAAACAGGATAATATGCATGCATTCTTTTGCATGGGTCGCCATCAGAGTGTAGGCTGCTTCTATCTTTGCCAGACCTATGCACGTATTTCGAAACACTTGATACGTGATAAGATAAATTTACTCATTCTTTTTCGTCAGGATGCAATGAATTTGAAGCACATTTCTCAGGGTCATGTTAATACAGACATGCCATACCCAGAGTTTAAAGATTTGTGGTCTGCTTATTGGAATGATGATAAACGTGAGTTTATCACCATCAACACAGACTGCGAATTGCACGAGAGACACTATCGACGAGGATTTGATTGTTTTGTATGTATAAAAACAAGCTGATGATTGACGCTCGAGATAGTGTTGAATTGAACGTAAAACCTTCAACATGCGGCCTACGGGTTTGCAAGAGGAGTCCGACGTATTGCATCATATTGCTGAGGCAAACAAACCAATTCCTCAAAAGTATCAAACTATCAAAATGGACAAAGATATCGCGGAAAGAGCTATAAATATGGCCTTGAAAAGTTTCACTGCATATTTTGCATAAACGTGTTGCGGACACCGCTGTTTACTACGGTTAAAATTTCTGTTTAATAAATATAAAAACCTGGTACAACACGAGGTTATAAATAATACAAAGGGACTCGGAAAAACCCTGCACAATGGTGAGGAGTGTTGGAAAACCCAGTCAAAACATCGATTATGTGAGGTTAACGCGACGAAAGGCGACCCCGTGGGGGGGGGACACTCAAGCAGTCATCATCATGCGGGCCTCCGAAGAGTCAAGGAATGACCATCAAAGGACAACTCCTGGAAATCACAAAACTCTTAGAGGAGGCCATACAAATTGCTCAAAGGCATAACTAAAGAGATCCTTTTGACTTCTTTTCTTCTCTCAATTGAACATGGGGGCACCAATATAAACAACCCTCCAATGGTAAACATAGATGAGAATAGA
>NW_011887921.1:0-1381 GCF_000806365.1 Fopius arisanus | reverse complement strand
GAGTGAGATTTATAAGATCTTTCCTTCTCCGGACACTACCTGTCGCTACTAGTTACGGTCAAGTTACCTGAAAGGTTCACCTTTTCTCTTATATTTTGGCCTACCTAGTGACCCAGTGTCCGCAACAGAAAAATTTTGGCGCCCGAACAGGGACTTATTGTTATAAAACGGGAAAATGATTGGAACGCGTAGCGGAGAAAAAGGAGACGTGAATGAAAAAATTCCCCAAACACCTTTTAACACAGATTCGAAAAAGGATAAATCCACAGCCGCTAAAAGAAAAGTGAAGAAATCCGATAAACTCCCTACAATGGAGGAAGAAAGTGATGACGGACAATATTTTGCGACGTCCGATAGTGAAAATAATGAATTTAGTAAGAAAATCGCGACATCAACGCCCGCGTTACATGTCACTTCAGATCTTGACACTGTAGAAGACGAAACTTTAATTGGAGCATCGCGAGCTAGACCAATTTCAAGCACCGATACTATTTCAAAAAGTAAAGGCAAACAAGTCACGTTAGGATTAGAATGGTTAGTAAAAGACAAAAAATTTCTATCGCGAATACGGGAGCGCAAAGATATCCCAGCGGAA
Organism: Fopius arisanus; assembly: GCF_000806365.1. Taxonomy (NCBI): domain Eukaryota; kingdom Metazoa; phylum Arthropoda; class Insecta; order Hymenoptera; family Braconidae; genus Fopius; species Fopius arisanus. Next base: position 786 of record NW_011887921.1, on the reverse strand, counting down.
CAACTGTCGGCAATTAAAGATTTCATTCAAAACGATTCATCCGCCGTAATGATTTTTCATCAAGCCGGAATTTTGGCGGACATTTACGCCTTATTAAAAAAACATTTCCCTCAACAAACGTGCGGAACAGGATCTCACGCCACAAGTGTAGGCCCAGGCCATCCCAGCAAATTACCCGTAGATATTTCTGCGGAATTTGAAGGGCTAGAAACTATAATTAATAATTCCGGGTTTACCGAGACGAACCGAATTCACGAATTAAATCCAAAACGCGACCGGGTGAGATTCGCGGATGAGTCCATTTTGCCTAACGAAAACGGAAAACATAAGCGCTCGGAGCATGAAAATAATGTCAACCGAGAATTTGATATATTTAAAAACTACTTTCCGACAAACACAGGTGACAGTTTTCTAACGCCTGTCTCAAAAACCAGAAATATGTTACAACACCCTGAAACATACGATAATTACACATTCCTAACTTATGCAGGCGGGCCAATTCGGAATAACCCCTACGTACTTCCCAGAAAACCACCGGTAACAAACACGGTAGAAACAGGGCAACAATCTCAATTTTTACCCCAATACACTAGCCCACTTTTCGGAAACCAGGCAAAGGGCGGTCCTACTGACCCATCTTTTAAAGGGCACACACAGCGGGAGACATTCCGGCCAATGGGATTACCCTCAACGCCGTACACTATTATGCAAGGGACGACGGTCACCCTGCAGGACGCTCTTTCAGCCATCCCAATATTTGAAGGAGATCCCTCCTGCTTCACCGAA
>NW_011887920.1:156251-166372 GCF_000806365.1 Fopius arisanus | reverse complement strand
TATACCGGTTAGTTCCAATTTTCCAAGATATTTCAATTTTTCTGTTTTTTACCAAAACTGCTCTATAAAATAATGCTCTATAAGATAAAATGATCTATGTCGAGTACAATCAAACGAACATTTCCCAAAAAAATGAAATTGGTTTAATAGTATGAAATATTTGCGAAAAAAATTTCATAATCGGACTTATTTATTCATTAAAAACTATTTTAATTTTCGTATCGATTGAAATTTAATGATTTAAGAAAAAATGGTTATTGAAAATTTATTCGTGCGAATCTCAATAATCATCTAACAAATGATAATTAATTATTAATTATAAATAAATTAATCATCACTTATCATTATTTAGAATTTATCATTCGTTTATCTTCCTTGCTTGAGCGAATAAGGACGAGAGAAAGAGAATAAGGGAGGGAAAGAGACAGAGCAACTGGCGAAAAGACTTTCACGGGTCTTTGCATCATTTTCGGGCTTTGAAATATCCAATGTTGTCATTCTGCGCACTCACGCAGCGTAAATGTGACGTCACAGTAGCTGGCAACGTATGCGATATCTATAGATATAGTGGGGCCTTACGATATATATAGATATAGTAGAGTATTGTGATATATATAGATATAGTGGGCTCTGAGAGTAGAGGTTCTCAGCGCGGCATGAAATAATGAATTTCCAAACTTAAGTTGAACCTTGAAATACTACCAGACTTTAAGAAAACTAAAACAAAACTAAACTGTGTAACTTGGAAAATAATTAATTTGAAGAGAGAAGCGTCACAGTAACAAGTTAAAATCGAACTCTCTTAAACTTAACTAATTTTCCCATTGTCGACGAACATGATTGTTGCAAACCTCATCTTCGCTAGAAAAGTTTTTTTCGGCCTAATGACAAAATAATTTTTCCCCTTCAATCGCGTGAGTATCATTAGGTTGCCGGGAATATAGTAAAAAATTACAAGTATATTTTTGCAATTCCCTAGCAAGTCATAAATTCGTAAGTGAATTATTGATTGAATGCATCGATTGATAATTACGTAATTACTTCAGTCGTTACGGACATCTTATCATGTATAAGCACTACATCTCATTTGAAACTATTCACTGATGATCTTCGTCCCCCACTCTTTGCCGTTGTCTAATAATGTGAGTGTTCGACCATGCGTCGCTTATGGACGCGCCATCACACTGACGGGTACCCCCTCTCCCCACACCGATATGCTATTTGATCGTTCATTGGTGAATAGTTGAAGTACATGTCAGGTATACGGAATCCAATTGTGATATAATAAGCTGAATCAAATCTCAATAATTGTGGCGTTTTGTCAATTAGCATGCGAACTCTAGCTTTGTCAATCATTCACTTCCTACGAAGTATGTTCATCATCGAACAGCCCGGCGCGCCAAGTTGACTTTTTTCGGAATCAATTTCCTATGGACGGGGTTTGAAACTTATATTTTGTCATCAGGTCAAAAAAAACTTTTCTAGCGAAGATGAGGTTTGCAATAATCATATTCGTCGACAAATTTTTTTTGGCCGTATGACGCCTACTATTTTTTGTCATAACAGCCGTAGTCAGCGTTTCGTGGACGCGAACCAAAGCGACGCAGCCGTAAAACACTGTCTTACAGCCGGAATGACAAAAGCCTTTATCAACAATAATTGATTTTCCAATCGGAATGAAAACTGCGGAAAATTGTCCTAGTTGGCGCTGTCAGCATAAACTTGGCGTTTTTTAATATCTCCATGGTTTTTTAAAAACAAGATTGTATCATAATCAGTTCGCCTGCTGTGTGATTCAGTAATTGTCGCATGTTTCTATCTTGGAGGTGATCAGATCCACGTCGACTTGGCGCCATTTTTTCACAAAATTTTTTTCTGATTTTTAAAATTTTTAATAATGTTTTCTACAATTCCGCATAATGTGCATGCAATTTTTTTATTTTCCCAATATTTTTCGCTATTTCCATTCCTCAATCTCATCTCCTTCCAACACTGAGAGAAGAAAATGGTTCAGAAAATTATAAAAAATCCAATCGCTAACGATCAATTAGTTTATGGCTAGAATTTATTGCAAATTATCAAAAAATTTTTTTCACTAAGTGTTTTCCTAACGGAATACGCCTATCACCGTGCCGTGGTTTCCGTTGAGCAGCTATGAAAAATGCTCACCACGAGTGACCAAAACTTATTTTAAAAAACGTTACATTGAATTTTAAAGAACTGACATCTCACATTTTTTTCAATGTTTAATAAAATAATTATTCACTATTGAGGTAACCAAGAACTAATCAGTTTCTGGCACCATGATGTTTGACCAATGACCACAGATATAACTAAGGATTTTTCACGTTGAATTGGTAAAAATTTGTTCCAATTTTCTAGACGGTAACGTTTCTTAAATTTGAAAAAAAAAAAACGCGCGGCGCTCCCTCTGTCTAACTGCGCCTCTCTTTGTGCACGCTGCTACTGCCACCCTGACTACGCTGTGCTTCAGGCAATTGAGGTATTGTATTTCTAATAATGGGTCTAATAAGGTTTTACGGCCCCGGCTCCCGAAGGGTCGACTGTTCAGGCCTGGTGTATACAACTGACGAAAAACAGATGTCAGTGCGATCAATACAATTCGCACTTGGAAGTTATCACATATAATTCCACGAGAGTTGCGGAGTTGCTGAATGTATCCCAATAGTTTCGTTGCAAATAAATAAACATGTCAAGTGTTCCAGATTGAAATGGTATACGAAGACTCCACGAGCTGCTTTGCTTAGACGGAAGCTAAAGGGAAATATTTGGTTAATGTTTTTAGATTGTCCATTACCCGCATTTTGTATTTAAAAACTGAGAATAAGTGTTTGAAACAAACCAGATTATTTAGTTAATTCATTTTGATAATATTTTATGAATACCACAATGAAATCCAATCTGCCAACTTCAGCCGACAGGGTATGAATCATGCACATAAGAGTTGTACACAATTATGTTTGTGCACAGATGTAAAAATCAAATTAAATATGCACATTTGATTTTTGAACGTGCACATAAAGTTTGTTCACAAAATTTCGCTGATCAAGCTGTATACCTTTTTTTTTCTGTGTGCATATGAAATAGAATGTGTGCAAAGAGATATCCACTCGAAACAAAAACGACCGTTTTTGGGAAAAATCGTGCACATTGAATGATATTAAAATAAAATATTGTGCACATATGGCTTAGAAACGTACACAATTAAGATGTGGGCGGTTCTTTTTGAACACGTTATTGATTGATGAGTGGTAGAGTTATGCACGTACTATCGTAAACATAAAAATGTAAGTGATGTGTGAAAATGCTTTCACAGTGTAGTGTTTATGACTGGAATTTTCGATATACAATAGCATAGGTGATATAAAATTTATAACATCACAGGGGCTATACACCAACCCACGGCCAGACCAGTTACAGTTACGATCTGCGAGCAAATCGTTCTCTCGACTTTTGTTATTGTGTAAGAAACGATAAAAGAAAGCTCATTCTAACGAGTGATGGACGAAGAGCTTTGGCTCAATTAGCTCAGCCAACTCTCGAGCTTTGTTAATGAAAGCTGGGAGAGGAGTTTTATCTACTTAACGGAGCTACTTGCTGAAAACGGATTTTCTCCCTTCGTGAGTCCTGGTTCGACCAATACCATCAATTTGAAGCGACAATATCTATTTTTCATCCACAACAGACAGCAATAGTAGGCAAAAGGTTTTTTCGATGTTTTCGTGATGAGGAATAACAACTATTTTGTGTCCAAACGATATTTGGAGCAGTTCAACAAATGAAATCTAATACTCGTCCATAATTCCGAGGTAAAATACCAACTTTACCTAATAACTACAAGCCAATTATTCGCAGATGAATAGTCGTTGTTGAGAAGATGAATATAACCCTGATAAAAATTCCAAAGGCTGAAGAGGAGAACAGGGTTTGGCAAGCTCACCAAGGATAACGGAGTGGAGCTTGATCCCTCCCAGATTGCAATGTTTTTTAAGGCCTGAGGCTCCTTTCAGCGCTGACTCAGCCTGAGAGTCAAGAGGCTAAAATCACGAGGACTCACTCGCCACTGAGACAGGTCTCAAAAGTATAAAATATGAGAATTCGAAATTTTTACTTCCCAATGGAAGCATTGCAATCGTTCGATCTTTCGATCTTCTGTTGCGGACGCCGCAGTTACTACGGTTAAAATTTTTTATTTATATATATTCGGAAAACTTGGTGTATCCACAAAAAATGGAGCTTTGGAAAATCCCATACAACAGCAAGGAATGTCGGTATGACCGGCCTAAATGCCGATTATGTGAAGTAACCACAATAAAAGAGACCACCTAGTAGGTATTCAAGTGGCCGTCATTATGGCTTGAGAGGCGTTAAGGAGTGACCATCAAGGCGAAAACACCTGGAAACCACGAATCATCTAAAAAGAAGCCACACAATTGATGAAAGGCATAACCAAGGGGATCCTTTTCACTCGATTGAATTTGGGGGCCAATAACTTAAACAATCCTCCAATGGTAACCGCAGATGGGAGCTGCCGCAAAGAATAAAAAAATTTCGGCAATTTAGAAATGGACCACTTCAGCCAAGGGTGTGCCGATAGCGACAAAAGAAAAGGCAGGCCAATAGGGGGGTACATCTGCCCTGAGTGCCTCCCCCCATTGGTTACAGGGTGGTGGCCGGGACCATAACGTCACCTGCACCCCATACCTAACGAAAGTTGTGAGATGGCTTCCAGGAATTGGCACAATTCACCAGATGATTTTTGTTTTCCAAACAAGGGGACATCTCGAGCCTCGAAGGATCCACTGCATTTGACACGCGAGACTTCTAATGAACAATAGTTATCCATCGTCAAAGGAGGAGTCAAATTTATGGGCCATGAAGGTCAGAAAGATGGGTAAACATGCCACTTTTGACATTAGAAGAACATTAATTAGAGAGAGGCCAATGCGCGCTCCTCCCGTTTTTTTCTCAAAAACTTCTCCCACACCTGGGCAAATGGGGGTAGCATCAGGGTGAGGGTACATTGCCCGGGAACATCCCTTTTGAACACATTGTTAATCATATGAAGATGCATCCCACCATACCTCAAAAAACGTTGGATGACGAAATCTCAAAATGCCAATGGCGGTAGGGGAATCACGCCCGAACAGTATATAAAGGGCGGTTTTTCGCCAAATAAAAGCAGTCTAAATTAAATCGTCGACTAGAAATCTTCAAGTGGTATCCTGCTCGTCATCCAATTCAACTCTCTAGGCCCAGCCTTCAAGGGAGCAACTCTGCAGGACCACCCTCTGACGTCACCGCTGGGAGCAGTCCGAGCGTACAACTCGACTCTCCTCGCAACCACAAATAGAGTGCACAGCTTTAATCACAACCAACGAATCCAAAGTAAAATTTCGACTCTTGGTTATTAACGAGGGGCCCAGCTCATTAATAAAGCTGACCCTTCAAGTTCCGTCTGTTGGGAAGCAGCTCTGCAGCATTGCCCACTCTCATCGCTACTACATCGAGTGGACAACTCGCTTTTGTACGCTACGTCAGATCGACGAGTGTACTTCAAGGGACGCAAGCCAGCCGGTCCCATTACAAATTCTTGATTTTCGACAAGGGGCCCTGCTCATTAATAAAGCTGACCCTTCAAGAGACTCCACAGCATTCAACGCTTCAGCTACTGAGTTGAGAAGTGCATTATATTCCCTGGCTGAGCGATTGATGACCTTCGGAGCTGAGAAAAGCTTCTCCAACTGAGTGGAGATGAGCAACCTCTCGTTGTCGTACCTGGCCAAAAGAGTATTCTACGCCGGCCACAAAGAGTCTTGCGTCACTGGTAAAGTAGAGATGAGCTGCTTGGCCTCACCGGTGAGAAATGTAAGTAAGTAGTGGAATTTCTCCACGGTCGAGAGAGAGGGATTCCAAACCACAATTGAAAGGAAGAGATCCTTGTACGGAGTCCACTCCGAAAAGTTCTCTGAAAATGTGGGTAGAGAAATCTTTGGTAATTGTATGTGAGTTACTTGCGTCGATTGAGGTGTGACAGATGGACGACGAAATGACTACGAGAGGTCAATCGACTCATCGAGTCCTTTGATAAGTCCCATAAATGTAGTTCGAGGGGTTCAGTACATTCCGAGACATTTATCATAATCCTCCTCTTTCACGTAAGCATGGTCGAGAACATCCTCATTATCCTAAGCTGTCAGCAGCATTTTCAAAATCGTTGAAAAATCACGCATCCGATGAATCACGGATAATGTTACACTCTGATGTCTTATGATAATTTGTCATCTGTGGATTTTGTGATTTTGTCTTGGGTAAAAGATATGATCAAACTGCATATTCTGAACACGTACTGCAACGATCAGCAATCCAGAGACGAAAAATAATGTGATGATCGAATTACATGCGCGTGTATTTTTGTTATGACTGAAACCCACACTCTTAAATTTTTGTGGAATCAATTTGGCCAAGACAACTACGTCTATTGGCTGATCATCTAATTAAGGATACATGATTGGTGCATCCACGGTCTGGTAATAAGTGAGAAGAGTATATATTTGAGGGAATTCTCAAGAATTATCAGTACTTTTTCAACAGTTGTTGTGTTTGCGCGGTTAAGTGTTGTAACGTGACATTTCCCTAAGCGACCGGAAATGCCCATTACCTTCGCCCTTCCTCCCTCTGACCTCCTTGACGGTAGTCCAGGTCCTGGGTCCAGTCGCTGGGCGTGCTGGCATCCGGGGGCTATATCTCCGAGAAAAACAAAGGTTTCGGGTAAACTCGAACCCACGACCTGAGATCGGGGTCGGAAATCATACACGGTCGGGTGTGGGAATGTAAATAGTTTAATACTTCTTTAGCCTACCTAGTCAGTCTTAATCTTAAGGCACTAGTGGGACTTACCAACCGCCCAAACAAAAATGTACAAACGTGTGTAAAAAGGGTCTTACTTGTCGCCCGTATCAAAAAAAACAATAAGGTATCCTCAATGATTGTGGCGGGGTCTTACTTCTCGCCCCGCCCGACTAGCGGCAGACTAGGATTACAACAAAAAAAAGAACCTCCCGTAACGGGGGCAACAACGCCTCCCGGAATCGGGGAAAATTCTTCAACAAAAAAAATGCCTCCGTTTAGCGGGAAAACCAGGGAGATAATTGTCTCCGCGTAGCGGGAAAATGGAGCAAGGTGATGCCTCCGCTGTGCGGGAAATATAACAATACGCCTCCGCACTGCGGGAAAACGAACAGAAAAAATGCCTCCGCTTTGCGGGAACTTAACAAAAAAAAAAAGGTGCCTCCGCTCGCGGGAAATTAACAAAAAAAAGGTGCCTCCGCTCGCGGGAAATTAACAAAACAAAAAAAAAGGTGCCTCCGCGTTGCGGAAAAACGAACAGAAGAGAAAAAAATGCCTCCGCCTTGCAGGAACTTGAATACAATCATTGTCTCCGCTTATGCGGGAAAAATACAAAAAAACGCCTCCCATGGCTGGGGAAAAAGGATATATAAAGCCTCCGCGGAGCGGGATGAACAACAAAAAAAAATCTCCGCTCGCGGGAAATAAAAAAAAATGCCTCCGCGTGGCGGGAATTTAACAAAGAAAACCAAAAAAATATATATCCCTCCGCACGCGGGAAATCAAAAAAACAACAAAAAAAACCTTCGCTCGCGGGAAAATTATATAACCAAGAAAAAAAATGTCTCCGCGTTGCGGGGGAAGAGTTCCTCCTCCGGGTCCCGAACGGCCCGTGGCTACGTCCCCTCTCGTCCGGTGTCCTGGCTGCAGCGGCTAGTGGTCCGCGGGCGTTCGGCTCCGTCCTCGTGGGTAGCTGGCTTCGGTGGGGTACTCTGGGTACTGGGGGTAGTTAGGGTACTCCAGATATCGCTTCGGGCAGCGTCCGTGTGTGGGGCAGACATCGGTGTGGTAGAGCCGGAACCCACATTTCGGGCAGAAGGGGTCCCCTGATGGGTGAGGGCACTGAGGGTACTGGTGTCCCCGCCGGTGACAATCATAGCACCAGGGGCGGGAACGCCTCCCCTTGGCCTCGGAGCTCCGCCGAGGAGGCGGGTGGTCGCCGGCGTGGGTTGCCAGGGTCGTGGCTGACCTCCTGGCGGCCGATGGAGCTCTCGCCGGAGTTGGGGTGGCGGGCACGACGGCCTCTGGTGCTGCCACGACCCTTGAAGGGGCCACGACGTCCTTGGGTGGAGCGCTGCCGCTCCCGATGGTGTCCGCATCCGAGGGGTGAAGCACCAGGACTTCGTCCACGTCTTCCCTGGCCTGGGGCGCTGGTGGAATGGCCTTGGTTGGGCCCTGCCGAGCCTCCTTGGCCCCGATACGCCCGGATCCTCTCCTCCTCTGACTCCTTTTACGGGCTCGTCTTGACCGTCGTTTCTCCTCCACGGTGGAGCTCGAGCTGGAGCTGCTCGACGTGTCTGATGAGGACTCGCTGGAGCTCGACGATGAGGTAGTGGACGACGAGGAAGACTTCCTCTTCCTGCTGTGGTGAGGGCGGCGAGGAGTCGCCTCGGGTCTGGGGATCTGGGGGATGATGACCCTGGTGCCTATCGGGTACTGGTGGGGTTGTAGCAGGGTTGCTTGGAGGGCCTTCACAAACCCTGGCGCCCTCGCGTCCAGCTTCCACATCCTCCGCAGGTACGGCTTGATGCCGGCCCAATATTCGCTGGCGCGGGGCCGGATGACCTCCCGGCTGGGCTCCGCCACAGTAGTGTCTGCTGAGGCACGTCGTTCGGTCGGGGTGGTTAGCTCCGCGGGCTCGGGTGTTGGTGTGGCTGGGACGGCTTCCACGTCCGGCATCGGCACAGGTCCTGCAGCACCACCCTCCGGGGGTGCGTTCCCGCCCGCCGGAGCGAGGGGGGCTGCAGTCTCGGCTGCTACTGACCCTGGGGCCGTGGAGGCTGCCGCCCGTTTTTGGATCCTGGCTGCGGTGTCCTTTGGCACGTGGGTCATAACGCCGATGGCTTTGCCTGGTGTGGGTGGGGCGTCCTGGAAACCGACCGATGTTGGTGGCGGTGTCCCCACCCGGTCCTCCCTCGTGAGGACGGGTGGACTGTCTAGGTCGATGACCTCGGGGGGCACGATCTCCATCGGCTCCGTGCGGGCGTTGATGGGGTCGGCTGTGGTGGGTGGTGGCCCGTCCCTCTCCCTCTTTCTCTTCTCCTTCGTGGCCTGTGAACGGAAAATGACCGGAGTACTTCGTTCACAGGGGGGGAGATTCCTCAGACGGCGTTGTCTGGGTAGTTTCGCGCCGCCGGCCGGTCGGGGTCCGGGCTGACGTATGGTTTCGCGTCCTGTATTGCGACTTCGCCCTGGGGGCGACCATCGAATCCGACGAGCCGGTAGCGGACCCTGGACAATTTCTTGTCGATGATAAAGGGGCCCTCGTACGGAGGTGCTAACGCGGCGGAGAATCGCTTCGCGGCGTTTGACAAGGGGTGAGATCGACGCATCACCAGATCTCCCTCTCGAAACTCTACGTCCCGACGCCTGAGGTTATAATGATGCGCTTGCCTATTGGACGATTCCGTCATAGCGTGGACGAGAGCTTTACGCAACGCGTCTAACCGTTTCATTCGGTCGATCCACTCCTCTGGGTTTCTAGGGAGGATTTCGGGGTCGCCTTCAAGTTCACGCTTGAGGGAAACAGCCGGGAGGGGTTCCCGACCGAAGTTAGCGAACGCGGGTGATGCTTGGAGCGCGTCGTGATACGCGGTGTTATACGCGAACTGAAATTCGTACAAGTGAACATCCCAAGTCCGATGATCACTCTCGATAAATGCTCGTAGCATTGTTTTTAGCACGCGATTCACCCTTTCCACCGGGTTGGCTTGGGGGTGATACGGAGGGGTCGTCTCATGGCGAGTACCGGTACGTGCCCAGAGCGATTTTATCTCGCGGTTTACGAACTCGGTGCCGTTGTCTGAGAAGAAAACGCGGGGGGTCCCCCATCGCGCGATGACTACCTTCTCGAGGCTTTCGCGGATTGTTTTTCCCGTGGCTCGGCGCAACGGAATTACTTCCACCCAACGGGTGAAGAGGTCTTGGATCACAAGCACGAACGAAAATCCGTTCTTGCTTGGAGTTATCGG
>NW_011887920.1:151042-154301 GCF_000806365.1 Fopius arisanus | reverse complement strand
CGCGGTCTCGACTGGCGTAAACGCATACTTTCTGTCAGGTTTTTCCCGATAATACCAGCCCATCTCGAAGAAATCGATGACAACATGGGCGGACACAAGGAAGTCCATCCCTAGGATGAAGTCCTCGGAAAGGTTTCTCAACACGTATGGTTGGAGGTGAGTTAGTCGGTCCCGGAGTTCAACGTGGCAGTCAAAGGCGAGTTGAGCCACCTCGATATTACCTCCAGCAGTCACGACTGACTTTGCTGGGACTGTCCCGGGGAATATACCGACTTCTCCTAATAACCTCTCCGCAGCCACGCCTGCGAAGGATCGACTAGCACCGGAATCAACTAAGGCTCTAATTTTCACACCGTGGATAACGATATCCACGTGGAATGCTCGCGGAATACCACCCTCCCGTAACTTTAAAATGGTACGGGGATTACACGTTGCCTCATCTAAGCCTGGGCCTGATGGATAATTGGCCTCACCAGGGCGTAGGCCCGATGGAGAAACTGCCTCACCTTCAGACGGGCTTCTCTCCTCGTCTGAATGTGGAAAAATTTTGTCTTCACCCTTTAAATGGGGCGATTCACTGACCTGCGGGTTCAGGAGAGCCTCAGGGGACATATCCGACCTTATGCCCCTGGATTCGCGTTTCCCGGGCTGCAGTACGGGCAGTGCGACGTGGTGACTCCCGAATAACTGCAACGGTAGCAGAAGACACGTCTGGGACTGGGGCAATCTCGGTGTCGATGATCTTGTTGATGACAGTTCCAGCATCCTGAAGGTCTGGAGCCGGCCGTGGGCGCTGGAGGCGCCGCTGCTGGAGTCAGTGCTGGCCTTGCAGCTGCTGGAGGCTCGGCCCGTGGTGGCCGTCTGGCTGGACTGCTTGCCCTCTCTCGCGATGGCGTCCTTGGCCTGCGTCTCTGCCGTTCTTGCGAGTAGTCCCTATCTCGGGATGGGGTGCGTTCGCGGGGTTGACGTGAGGCGGTGGTCAAGGCAGCGATAGCCTCGAGGAGACTCCTATCCCGCACTGGAGTCCTGTCCCGAACTTCCCGTCGATCGGGAGATAAATCAAATGAGATCGTGCGGGCCGAGTTAAACCTCGGAAGATAGCCACCAGCTCCGGCTGGGGAATGAGTTCGTCGGCCAAAGGACCTCGATGATTCGCGAGGGCGAAACGCGAGGCTCGGACACACCGAATTCTCCGGTTTCGGTGGAGGCCGCCGTTCCTCATTACTCTTGAGGATTTTCTCTACTCGAAGAGCCGACGTTTCGAGCTCATCGAGGGACATTTCCTCCCGGAAGGGGATCACCAGCTGGTAGGCGGGAAGAAGTTTGCGATAAATTTCCGCCACCTGTTCTCCGATAGACCAGGGGGGACTTAGCCTCGAGAAGTATCCTCGCATGCACGCGATGTAACTGCCTACGAGTTCGCCCTCCGCTTGAGTGCGACGACTAATCTCATCCCGGAGAGCTCCCTGGTAGTTGGGATGCGCGAAGTGTTGTCGAAAAGCTGCTCGAGCTTCCAGCCAGGTCTGGAACTCGTGATAACGCCCGCGATACCACACGAGCGCGCTTCCTTCCAAGCAGAACAGGAGTGCGTGGAGGAGATCTCCGTCTTTCATGGGGATGAACGATCGGCCTTCGTCCACCCGTGCGAGGAACAACTCCACGTCTTCGTGGGACGCGCCTGTGAAACGAAGGTTCCATTTTCGCATGTGCTGCAGAAGCGCAGCGCGAGATACCGGGCGCTCTCCGTAGGCGTCGAACCCGTCATCATGATAGGCGTGTTCACGATACGGTTCATGATGCGGTAGCTCAGCTGGGATACCATATCGAGGTTGGCCAGCTGAGAGGTCTCTCCCATAGGGAGGAATAAACTGAGCGAAGGCCGCTGTACGGGCCTGTGCGGCTGCCGAGGGTCCGCCGACATTCGGGATGCCTCCATGGGTAGCGGTCGTGATGACCGTTGGAGCTACCCCTGGGATAAATCTACCCGTCGAGGTGAGTTGTGCCCACGTCTCCGCATAGCGGGAATTGTCTACGTCCGCCACACCCACGGGGGTTTGAGTGGTGGATGCGATGGTTGCGCCAAGGGCTACCGGGGCCCTGGAAGTCACGATTCTCTCGCCGGTGGTCGGCGGAATCGGGGGAGTCCCTGCCGATGTCGTGATCATCGTGGTATTCATTGCTTCGGCCGCCGGGGTCAGGGTGATCCCTGGCGGTGGTGATTTTGGTGAACGGCCTCGCCTTTTCGGCGGATTTAATTCCGAGATACCTCCAGGATCGGAGTAAACCGGGTCGAGCTGACCGATGCTCGAGGGTTCGGATAAAACCGGACTTATTGGCCGGGACATACCGCGAGTTCAGCCTTGCTGGCCGATTATCGTCACGTGCCAAGTCGCAAAAAAAAAGAAAAAACAATTTACTTTCGGGCCGAAGGTTGGCCCGAGGACTCGGTAGGATGAATCCCTTAAACCCGAGTAATAATTTACAGGGTACCGGGTCACGAGTACTCGACTGATCGATGGTCTCTATACGCTTGATTGTTATTTCGCTTCCGCGGGGTTAACTTTGACTGAACACTTCGGGTGCTGAAGCCGTAGAGACGGGTCAGTCGGATTCACGGCGCGCTGTATGCCGGATAAAAGTCTCCCCAGCATAGTGGGGGAAATTCGGTTTCACCCTAGGAGGGGAAAATTCCAGCGATGAATTCAAATAATATTCCGCCGTGTTTTCGTGACACGTGAGAATTTCTCGTACGCGATGACGTCGGATTTATTTTCGTCCTCGCGTTTTAATTTTCCGCTCGAACAAAGACGTATTTGTTTTCGTTGAGGGATTATCCCGGTGTTTATGTTCGGCGCGCTACTTCCATCTCTCTGATGTCAGCGTTTATACGTCGATTTAAATAAGAAATAATGATTTCAATCTTGTTTTGATTAATTCTCGCAATGCCTAGCGGATCTCTTCTCGTTATTCGGGAAGGAAAGAAGACTCTACAAAATTTAATCCTCGATACGAATATCGAGTGGGTAACGGACCTCCTCTCATTATTAGAGAGGGACTTGATTTCTATTAGATCGTTATTTATGGCCTAATCGCTCTCCTCGCTTTATGGGAGAAGGAATTAAATTTTTCAATCAACCCGGATTTCGGCTAATCCGGTAACCCCTAACAATTCCTCGGAAATTGTCGAAACATTAATAAATTCCCTAATACCCAAAATTATCAAACTCTAACCAACCACTTGATTCCCAACCGATCCAAA
>NW_011887920.1:116306-148862 GCF_000806365.1 Fopius arisanus | reverse complement strand
CCCGGGAAGATTTCGCGAACGGAATAACCCCCAAGTCTACGTCGGATGATAATTTTATTTTATCCCTCTTCGCGACGAGATTGAGGACCGACACGATGTCCTCCCCTAATCACTAATTCCAAAATCCTGAGCTAACCCTAAACATTCCTTAATAACTCTCTAATCTCCCGCTGATTCGGCAGGGAATAACCCCTATTCCCCTAAAATCCCCTAATCTCCTGCTAATTCCGGAATTAGCAGGGAAAATCCTAAAAATTCTAAACCGTCCTAACGTAACCTCCGGTCCGTCCGGGACAATCGCGAAACCGTGATTTTATGTCACTGATTAATTAATTATCCAATTTCCTCCACTGGTGTGGGATTCGCGGGTTGGGCGCGGCTCTCTTTCTCGCAAAAAAACGATGTATGTCACAGTTTCCTGCGAACTGTAGTGGGGTAGAGGTATGTAATCAATTGCAAGCTTCGTTCATACGACTGATTCTATTTCACGATATCAATTTGTGGTCGTTTTGATTTACAAAAAAGGTCCTTGAAAATCGCTGAGCGAAGTATCAACAAAATTGCCCGATATGAGCCTCTGCCCGTCAAGCGAATTGATGATCTAACTCTAGGTGTGGATTATCAGATGACTGCATTCAGAAGTGTTAACAGCAAATATGGCAGAAGAATCGTTGCTACTCTGGGTGGTGAGCGTGATGTTTTCCTCCCTGCGCGAGTATCTACAGAATTTTTGGAAGATTACGCAGAATACATCCACTGGGATGTATTCGCCACATATCATAAGACATTGCTTGTAGAGGAACGTTTATCTATACGTTTTCTGGAGGGCCCTTATCATCTGTGTGAATTCATATCCAAACACATTTAATTGTGTATACATTATCGTTTAAATTGATTGTGTAATAAACGAATGTATATATGGAGAACAATGTTTGTTGCCTTCAACATTTCATTATTTAAAACCTCATACATTCTCTCAGCGTCTTCATTACATTTGTTGCAAATGGTGATGCATGGGTATATCACTTTTCAGTCAACATGTAGTGAAATATAAAAGAAAGATGGACTTAATTTTGCTTACACCTCAAAATTGTAGGACTCGTGATGTTAGGAGGGATTTCTGCGTATGCCGATCATTTAGATGGTCATCTGACTCGGTGGTGTACTGTTCGACCAGTGTTAAATCTTTTAATGGATGTGGGAACAACCCGGAGATCTTTGAGACTGCGAAGGAGAAGAAGGTGTGAGATTGAGCAGTGCGAAGCTGATTCAACGACGAAAAAGTGGAATTTTCGGATTGATAACGGGGTGCCGTCTGTTGAAGTAATAGTCGCTGAGTTTCAAAAGGTCTTAATTACGGTCGTGAACATATATTGAGTATGACGGAAGGGTATTCCGTGCGATGGGCGGCTTTAAAGGCTTTGGTTCGGGAATAGCAACTCGATATTAGAGACAATGTAGAGTGATCGTCATAGAAAAAAGATGAGTCTAATCGGCAAACCTTTTCGATATCCCCCTGGTTGCGCATTCATGATTCATGCCATCTGTGATAACCGTACAGAAAGGGTGTCTGATACAACAACTAGTGACGGGTCTTGTGGGCATACTCGACAAACTTATGAGATCCAGTATTATGATGGTGATATCGTTGGTGAGGGGGTGAATGAGATGGTGCCTCATGCGGATAAGCCAGAAAATGGTAAGTTTCCGCTTGCGATTATCGATATATGTTAGAAATCCGTGATAGTGCTTCATATTTATGTTTGATTACAGATACGAGGCCCATTGACGTTCCGTCAGTGAAAGCATGCTGGGTTATTTTACAACGAGTATCGCGACACCAAATAGTTATCTTTAAACTGCCGAAATTGGAACGGTTCGGTCCAAGACAAAGGTGCCCGTCATGTACGAGGACTCTGGAAGAGGAGCTGGTGAGGGAGTGCACCCTTCAGCCACGAACTTTGGGAAGGATGCTGCCATATGAAAACGCTCCGAAAACGAGACGCCGCAGGCCGCGAAAAATGCCCAAGTTGTTTCCCGTGACAAAATAATTCATTTTTTCATTTCTTTCAATTCATTTTTATACTATAATAATCTTGTCTTGAGTCTTAAACCCTGTCAACCATGACAATAATGATTTTACATTTATTCGTTTATTAATTATCGACTTGTTGGGAATAAAATTATCTAAATTAAACATTCTGATTTTAAATAAAGAGAAACTGTATCAGCTTGACTGTGTAGATAACATGATTCGCAGGGTAAGCACAGTTGGAGTCGACTAGTCTGACCTTCGGTGACGAGGGTGGGTTCCTGTGGAGAAGACGTCGGAGAGCACGTGCAAAACTGCAGGATAAGGTGACCGGGGTCTTAAGTCAGGCGTCCTTTTTTTTTCAGTCTCTACTGAAGTGCGGTCGCAAGAAGAAGCCCGTAGTTTTAGTGTTTTCGTGCCCCAAGTCTGGATTATTGTGTGTGGGTTGTGTGAACCATGAGGGTTACGGGTAAAAATTTTGTGGACCCCGTGACCACCACCGCCACCACCACCGTCGAGGACGATCCAACACCCTCCAGCAGTGGGTATTGCCCTGGCGTGTCGCGCCCCGTCACCCCTTTCTCGGATACCTAGTCGTCGTCCTCGACGTCGTTGTCATCGGGGAATCCTGAGTACAACACCTGGGTACCCGCAGGGGGCACCATTCCCATCGCCGATGACCCGGACCCGTACAAACTCCGGTCGGGGTACGACGGCTTCGATCCCCAACTCCCCGACCGACGGTGGCATCACCGTGTGGAGCACGAATTAGTGTTTCCAGCAGAACACCTGGAGAATGACACCGGTCATCGGGGAAGGAGCCATCCACCTCACCTGGGTTGGTGGAAAACCAATGGTCTATACCCAGCGTCACATGGCCCAGTGACTGGCTACGGAGAGGGCCGAACTCGACGACTGGGACGCCGAAGATGAGGAGCTAGCCCAGGTGTCGCTTTGAGGCGAACCCCACGAAGACCAGGATGGTGAGGACAATCAAGATACGCGATAGCGTATCTGCCAAGTTGACGTCACAGGCAGAGGTGACGTCACAGGCAGAGGTGAAGTCACAGGAAGAGAGCAGTCGTGTATCATATTACAGCTAAAAACTCGCCCCTAACCCCTTAAAAAAAATTCAATTGCTTTTTTCCCCTTTAAACGCACGCTATTTTGCAAAAGTATCCTTAGATACATCATATAAATCGCGCTTGATCTTTCTGATGAGATTTTTACTTTTTTCACTTATTACATTATTACAAAAATAACTACAAGAGTAATTCACAAATATTAGGTTATTTAGGTAATTAACTTTAACTGAACGAAAATTTTTAATTTGGTTGTTATATTCAAATCATTAAATTATTAACAATCGATTCCATTTGTTAAAGAGTAATTCACAAATATTAGGTTATTTAGGTAATTAATTTTAACTCAACTAAAATTTTTAATTTGGTTATAATATTCAAATCATTCAATTATTAACAATCGATTCCAATTGTTAAAGAGTAAGTCACAAATATTAAATGACTTGACGCTCTTTCATTGGCTTACAAGCACGGGCTCCATCCTAGTTCATGCGCCACCGCTACGGACCCGTGCGCATGAATTCCGTAAGCGCAGACAATTTCCTCTAACTTACTAGTTTCATCCCCTAGAACAGCCCACCCAGACAGCACTAGGGAATAGTAACGCTCTCGAAATAAAACTTTTGAAAAAGTGAATTCGTATCCGTTGCTATGGAGTTATTTTTTGTAATAATGTCATAAGTCTGGAGGCGATCAGATTCACGTCGACCTGGGGCCATTTTTTCACAAAATTTTTTTGTGATTTTTTAAATTTAAAATTATATGCAGGAAATCTTCTTCAATGACAGTCACGGAACTGCCAATGCAAGAGAACACATGAATATATGATGTATTTAAAAAGTTTTCAAGAAGAAAAAAATTGGATAATAGTGTCAAAATGAACGTGATGAATCAAATTTGATCTCACTTTGCCATTATTGTTCAATCTTTTTCCATGAAAAATGTTTACACGTATCATACTTATACATTACTTATACATTCTCTTGCATTATCAGTTCCGTGACTGTTATTGAAGAGTATTTCCTGTATATAATTTTAAATATCTGCGTCAAGTTGCGATGGTAACGAAAATGACCATTTCATATAAAATGGCCTTTTTCATGACATGTCATTATCTAGTCATTATCGAACACAAATTTAAATGTAGTTTTTCAACACAGACGATGGGATATTTATATAGTTTTTCAATACAGAGGATGGTACATTTCCTGTATATAATTTTAAATATCTGCGTCAAGTTGCGATGGTAACGAAAATGACCATTTCATATAAAATGGCCTTTTTCATGACATGTCATTATCTAGTCATTATCGAACACAAATTTAAATGTAGTTTTTCAACACAGACGATGGGATATTTATATAGTTTTTCAATACAGAGGATGGTACATTTCCTGTATATAATTTTAAATATCTGCGTCAAGTTGAGATGGTACCGAAAATGACAATTTCATATAAGAAGGTCTCGTCCAAGACATGTCATTATGTCATCAATTTCCTATGGACGGGGTTTGAAACAGTATATTTTGTCATTAGGCCGAAAAAAACTCTTCTAGCGAAGATGAGGTTTGCAACATTCATATTGGTCGACAAATTTTTTTTGGACGTTTGACGCCCACTATTTTTTGTCGTAACAGCCGTAGTCAGCGTTTCGTGTACGCGAAGCAAAGCAACGCAGCCGTAAAACACTGTCTTACAGCCGGAATGATAAAAGCCTTTATCAACAATAATCGATTTTCCAATCGGAACTAAAACTGCGGAAAATTGTCCTAGTTGACGCTGTCAGCATAAACTTGGCATTTTTTAATATTTCCATGGTTTTTTAAAAATAAAATTATATCATAATCAGTTCGCCTACTGTGTCATTTCAACTATTCAGTAATTGTCCCATGTTTCTGTTTTGGAGGCAATCAGATTCACGTCGACTTGGCGCCATTTTTTCACAAAATTTTTTTGTGATTTTTTAAATTTAAATATGGAGTGGTAGGCTGTGACGGGATATTAACTAAGAGTGTACTTTTTTTTAGTTTAGTATTATCATTTAGTGAGTTAGTGACCATAGGATAGTGACTAGTTCGTGGCAATGTCACTTTTTTAAAGAAGCCTGTGTGCGAGGAGTAACGCCATGTAAGGTAAGGTAAAATTATTGTATTTATTTATTGTGCGGGTTGTTTGAGCTGGGTAAAACGGGTCGTTTCAGTGGGGTAGAACGGGCTGTTGAACATAGCACTCGGACTAAAATACGCGTTCGAGATACACGGTGTGACAATATGCGGCGTTTTTTTATTGGCGTGTGTATGCAGAGGAGTAAACTAGTCTATTCATTGGGCGGATTGTTTGAGCGGGGCAAAACCGGACGTTTTAGGGGGTAGAATGGGTTTTTCAACTTTGTGTAATTTCGATCTGCGTAATAGAGGACCTTTAAATTATATTAAGTGAAATGGGGGCCCCAAATTTTTTGACAACCAAATTTCAATCTGGAGGCCGAGGGACTAACAGTTCTCCCAAAACCGCTCGGGGTTCGGATGCGCGCCCGGGCGGCGTGCCCGTACGATGCTATGGCCCCACCGCTTACACTCGTCGGAGCCGTGCAACTCCGGCAGGTGTGGTGGTGGGGCCATAGCGACCCTGGGTGGCTCTGGGTGGGCCGTAGTGGCTCTTACACTACTAGTGATAAGCCCCACCAGAGAGCGGAGCTTTACCCTGCTTAGTCCCAGCAGCGTCTCAGCCAGCTTAGTCGACGGGTTCTTCTGTGCTTAGCGCCTTCCGCAGATTGCCATCGTGCCACAACCCCCCTCTCCGCTCGTTCCCGTATCATATCCTTAATAAAGTCCATAAGCACACCCACCAGGTTCTCCTCTGTGGGCGCAACCTCTAGACGTTCTTTTTTGGCCAGCTCATCGGCTTTCACGTTGCCGAGGGTGCCTGCATGACCTGGGATCCAGACCAGTTCCAGCTGATTATGGGTAGCAACCCTCTCCATAACCTCAGTGCAGTCATTCATGTTGCAGTCGACAGTAGTGTAACGACGACTACAGCGCTTCCCACCCAGGCTCACTATGCCCTACCACCAAACCTGCGGGAGTAGCACGACTTCGACGTGTGTAAGCGGTGGAGCCATAGCATCCCAACCCGGAGCAGTTTTGAGAGAACCGTTGGTCTCTTGACCGCAAGATTAAAATTTGGGGGTCTAAAATTTGGGACCCCTCCTAAACTTTTACCGCTTCATATATTTTTAATACCCACTATCGCACCGATCGAAATAACACTGTTTCAATGTGTAGTGGGTATACCGTGTATCGCGAGCGCGTATTCTATCCCGGAGTGACTTCGGGAGAAGCATTAATCGCGCACTGAATGATTTTGAGAGGTAAAAAATTTCGTGCATATTCACGCTACCCCATGTAGGCCCTACCTCCGACGCGGCACTTGTCGAACACCAACCCAGGTGAGGCGGTCCACTTCTTCCCCGATGACGAGTATCATTCTCCAGGTGGCCGGTCGGGAACACTAAATCGTGCTCCACGCGGAGATGCCACCGTCGGTCGGCGAGTTGGGGATCCAAACCGTCGTAACCCGGCCGTAGCCCGTACGGGTCGGGGTCATCGGTGATGGGGGTGCTGCCACCAGATGTCCGCGCAGGGGGTGACGGGGCGCGGCACGTCAGGGCAGTATCCGCTGGTGGCGGGTGTCGGCTCACCCTCGCCCTCGGTGGTGCTCAGTGGGAACACAAAATTTTTCCCCTTAATTCTCATCGCTTACTCAATAAACTACACTTGGGGCACAAAAACACTTAACAATACTTCCGACTTCTTCGCGCGATCGCGCTTCGTTGATGACTAAAAAAAGTGGACGTCTGACTTACGACCGATCACCGAGTTGACTACTCACTCTGCAACAATGTGCTGACCCTGCAGTTTTGCACGTGCACTCTGACGTCTTCTCCACAGTAACCCATCCTAGGCGCCGATGGTCAGACTAGCCAGCTCCAGGAGTGCTTACCTTGCGAACCATGATATCCACACAGACGCGTTGATACTATGTGTCTTTATTCGAAGAACCAGTCGATTTAATTCAAATTATTTTTCATTCCATCGACATGGGAAATTCAGGATTTACGCGCTAATTTTGGAGCGGAAGGTGTGGTTTTTCTTTGTCATTCGAACAGGCAACGAAAAATGTTTAGTGGCGCTGGTGTAGCGCATACCGCCCATATCTCTCATACATTTGAACTGGCAAGAGATGAAGGCAAGAGTGCTTTTATCGAAATTCCAGAAACGAAAGCTTACAATCAACGCTCGTTCATCATTGAAGATGAATCCTACGATATTTACAAACGATATAATAATTTGAGAGCCCTAGGTACCTCAGCCGACAATTTTCTCATGAATTACCAACATGGTAAATGCATAGTCCAGGTTATTGGCAAGAGAAAAATCGCTGGAATGCCTGAAGTAATCGCTCGATATTTCAACCTGGAAAATGACCAAGAATTCACTGGACACTGCTTTGGGCGCACGTCAGCAACACTTCTGGCTGATGCAGGTGCCACCATGACAATGCTGAAACGTCATGGTGGCTGGAAGTCGGCAACAGTTGCTGAAGGTTATCTCGCAGATTCAAGAGTGAATAAAAAAACGATGTTTTGTCTGATCGTATCGTCCTCGGTACAAATGCAATCTGAGAATAATAATTCTCCCCTTAAAGTAGCTAGAATTCTGAGTGGGAATCCACAACACTTGGCACCTCAAGTTCAGACTGGTCCACTGATTGATAAAACTAATTCGTACCTCAATAATAAACCTAACACTGAAGAGACCCTGACGTCTCACGATTGGTCTGCAACTAACACACTCCCAAGACTGATAAAAAATCGAAAGAAATCTGCACCCCAACAATAATTCCAAGATGATGGAATCCCTCCCAGATCTCCACAAGTACCAGCTGAAAACATCTTGCCATCATTTGCTGAACGAGACACTAATCTAGGCATTACAGACGATTCTCACTGGGACTCAGTCCAAACTAATTATGGTTCAACACAAGAATCAAAATTTCGATCCGCTGGATTTTCATAACAATTTTGGATTGGTCGAAATGAAGGGATGCAAAATGCAGACTTTCAACGTCCACTACCATATTCACGAATAATATTCCGATGGTCAACAGTCAACTTTCATAGGAAATTTTGATCTAAATGTTACAACAATAAATTGATCTTTTTAATAGTAAAAAGATACTATTCAAAAATGGCCTGATTTTTTACAATCCTATTTTTTTACATAGAGTATATTGCTATACAAATTGTTAAGTATTGGAAATTTTGTGTTGAAAATATTTGTTTTTTTTCTTATCCAGATAATTGAATTTGTATGAAAAAACTTTTGCAATAACATTAAAAATAATTTCTTTACTGAATTTAAATAAAATTATGATATTCGAATTTTTTTAATTTTTTGGATTTTTCCGAATTTCCCAGGCATCTGGAACGAAAAGTAATATACGCGTCTCGCAACGAAAAGGTATCGCTTCAGCTCGTGCGATTGACCTGAAAAGATGCCTTTTCGTTGCTAGAAACGTAATGTACTATTATTTTCCAACAACTAGATAATTACCAAATTAATAAATGAATAAAAAATTGTTATTGTCATGGCTGGCACATCTTAAAATTCCGGACAAAATTATTAAAGTATAAAAACGAATTTCGCAAGAAATCTAAAAATGAATTATTTCGCCAAGGGAAACAACTTGGGCATTTTTCGTGGCCTGCCGCGTCTCGTATTCGGTGTGTTTGTATATATGATAGACAGCATATTCTCCAAAGATGGTGGTTGGAGGGTGCGCTCCCTCTCCAGCGCCTCCTCCTGAGACCACGTACATGACGGGTACCATTCTCTTGGGGCACACCGCTTCAATTTCGGCAATTTGAAACTTACTATTTGGTGTCGCCATAGACGTTGTAAAGCAACGCAGCATAGTTTCACTAAGAAAAGCTCAACGGGTCACGTATCGGTAATCAAACATACACATGAATCACTACCACGGTTTCCTAACATATATTGATAATGAAAACCTTAAACTTACCATTTTCTGGCTTGCCCACATGCGGTACTATCTCATCCATCCCCTCACGTACGACCTCACCGTCATAATACTCGATCTCATAAGTTTGCCTAGTATGCCTACATGGCCCGTCACTAGTTGTTGTATTGAGCACCCTTTCGGAACGGCCGTCATAGGCTGCATGAATCATGAACGCGCACCCAGGGGGATATCGAAAATTTTTCGCAATGCAGCTTTTTTCTATGGCGATCAATCTATATTGTCTCTAATATCGCGTTTCAATTCCCGAATCAAAGCCTTGAAAGCAGCCCTTCGCACTGAATAGCTTTCCGTCACATTCAATATATGTTCACGGCCGTTATTAAGAGCCTTTTCAAACTCAGTCACTATCACTTCAGCAGGTACCACCTCGTTATCAACACGAAAATCCCACCTTTTCGTCGCTGAATCAGCCTCGCACTGCTCAACCTCATACCTTCTTCTTCTTCGCAGACTCAAAGATCTCTGGGTTGTTCCGAAATCCATTAAAAAATCAAACACTGGTCGGACAGTACGCCACCGAAACTGATGCGTATCTAAATGATCGACATACGCGAAGACCCCTCCTAATATTACGAGTTCCTTAATTTTGAGGTGTAGGCAAAACGTGCATCGTCTTTCCTCTATATTTCACTACGCGTTAACTGATATGCATAAAAAAATAACAAAATAAAATCTCTGCCCATAATCGATATGCATCATCACTTACGACGAATGTAATGAAGAGGCTAAGAGAATGTATGAGGGTTTGAATAATGAAATGCTAAAGGCACAAAACATTCTTCTTCATATATACATCCATTTATTACAGAATGAATTCGAACAATGATGTATACAGAATCAAATGTCTTTGTATATGAATTCACACGGATAATACGGGCCCTCCAGAAAACGTATAGATAAACGTCCCTCTACAAGCAACGTCTTATGATAGATGTTGCGACGCAATTGCAGGAGGTTCACGGAACCCTCCTTCCATTAGCCCGCCCTCTGGTACCAAAACCCCAACAGAAAAATCAAAAACCACAATGTTAGGCGCCAGGTCAATTTTTAACGGAATGACCGCCATATCGAAATCCTTCTCCACTCACAGCTTCAATTGCTCCAGTAGCTCAACACGTACAGAAGATCGGAAGCTGAAAGGCGACGCAACTGGGATTCTTAATAGAATAAATAAAATGAATAATTGTCGGGGAGAACAATATTTAATTAAAAAAAAATCAGTCTCAATACAAAAAAAATTAAATAACTAAAATCCCCTTAAATCGATTACGCGTTACTGCGCACACTATACAATTTTAGATTTGTCACTGTCGTCAAATTATCATTAAAATAAGATTTTCTGAAGTCTAATAAAAAATAATAAATAAATAAATAAATAATCGTGAAATAGTGAAATAAGGAAAAAAAAATATGAAAAAAACGTATCAAACAACTGAGTCACGAGACTCAAGTTGTTATTATCAAAGTAAATAATAGATTATTGAAAAACAACTGAGTTATGAAACTCAATTGTTACTAGTCGAAGAAGTCACAAAATTTTATCAGAAATACTTTATAAGAAATTCTCATATAAATTCAATGACCAGAGACAGTCAAAATTACACGTCAAAGAACACTCAAAATTACACGAAATGAATACAAGACATGCGACAAATACTCTTGAATTCACGAGACCTTGAAAGTAACTGAAAACGAAATAAAATTCAACGGCGAGATTTCCTAGATTTCGCGACACAATTCTATCATACAAAAGTCGCGA
This sequence comes from Fopius arisanus, assembly GCF_000806365.1. Classification (NCBI taxonomy): domain Eukaryota; kingdom Metazoa; phylum Arthropoda; class Insecta; order Hymenoptera; family Braconidae; genus Fopius; species Fopius arisanus. Next base: position 137,885 of record NW_011887920.1, on the reverse strand, counting down.
AAGTCATAAAAAATTCGTAACAAAAACAATAAAAATAAATCCAGTAATAAATCCGAACGAGAGAGAGAGTCAAAAATCACTGAAAGAAGTGGCCAGAGATTCACTGATGAAACAATTAACTAATAGGCCTGTAGGACTCGGGTGTACGGAGCAGCAAAAAAAATAAAAAAATAAAATCTCTGCCCACAATCGATTAAAGAGTAACAAAGTAATTGGCCACCACGCTCACCCAATAATTCCAGTTGAATTCTCCAAAAGAAAACTTGAGTGTAATCAATTGAGACGAAATGGCGTACTCGGAAATTAGAGTGGCGTCCTTTTCCGAAATTTTCGACACAATGTATGCTCACTAAGCCCACCAAACGGGAAGTGAATTTTTCCAGGCACGTGAACGCGACAGGTAGCTAACGCGATGATTTACATGATTGGAGGGGATGAAAACTCCATCATCCACCGAATCCAATTAATCGGCTGTGCGCGACAGATATAATTTAGTAAAACGCATGCGCTGTCAAATTCGCGATGCTTACTTATAATTAACTATCCGTAATAAATGAGAATAAATTCTCAGCGCTTCCCTTAATTTTCTAACATTAGTTGTGCGTTATTCGCTACCCTGAGGGAATAGTAACTCTCCTGATTAACTTATTCCTATTTTGCCATTAGTTGCAAAACCTCGTGCTGCGGTGATACCTCACTTCCGTGGCAATTGATAGTTGGATTGTGGATACATTGTCGGCCAAATCAAAAATCCAGTTATCATCAGAAATCCGGAGTCCGATGACATCTCTTGGCGTCCCAGAGATCCTTGGCGATCTCATCGGATTGAAACGCGGTGGCGCGTATTTCAATTTTAAATAAATCAAAATAAAATCAATTAAATACTCTTCTCTGTTCTCTAAATTCGCGCCATTGAAGGTGACTTCCCGTTTGGTGGAAGTCTCTAAAATAGCGAAACGGTCGAGAACCAGTAACTGGTAAAAATACCACGTTGCAATGCATTCTGCGTGATTGTCCAAAAGTGCTGGAGACACACGTGCGGGGAGGAAAACATTATGCTCAGCGCCTAGAGTAGCAACAATTCTTCTACCATATTTGGTGTTAACACTTTTAAATGCGGTAATCTGATAATCCACACCCAGAGTTAGATCATCAATTCGCTTGATGCGGAGAGTCTCATATCGGGCATTTTGGTTGATACTTCGCTCAGCGAATTGAAAGATCTTTTTTTGTAATCAAAACAAGCACAAATTGATATCGTGGAATAGAACTAGACGTATGAACGAAACTCGCAATTGACTACATATGTTGTGTTTGGAATTTATTCAAAATTAAAAAGCGAAATCGAACGAGCGAGTCGTGTCGATTTCCAAATTCCTCACACGGTTTGCCCGCGGAATGCATCGATTCAAGGAATGAACCAAAAATAATGAGAAATCAGCAGTTCGGTCAATGCTCTCGGGCATCGACCGAACTGCCACTGAGACTGATTATCGAAAGCTAATCAGTCTCGTCCTAGCTTCAAGGAAGAACGTACCAAGGGACGAACTCCTCGAGATTGTTTGGTACTTGTTTCCGGAATCAGTCAAATCTCTCCTGCCCGGCGCTTACCGATAGTCCGTGAAAATGAGATTAATGTCGATCACAATCACGCCCATCTTCGTGGTGATCGCTCCCATTATTTTACCAACTTTAACTCCACAAGAATCCGGCAGACGAGGTGCAAAATAACTCGATCCCACACATCTTAAGTGGAGTTCTGTGCAAAGGACACATTTCCGATCAACCAAATCATTAATGTTAAGTTTTGATCAGGTATTGGCTCAAGTATGAGCCAAACGATATTCAATTGTTGTGAAACGAGTGGACGGATGAATATGAGTGAGGAATGAGATGCTTTGTAAGTACTTTCTGAATTGTTTGGCTACTTTCATACAATCAAACCCTAATCTCATTAAATTGATTTCTTCTATTTTTTATCTTTATTATTTCATTGATCCCGAGGACTGATTAATAAGTGCAGATGTGCCTACCACTTTAAAGTATAAGTATACACTAAATAAAAATATTATTTTGTGGCTACCAGGTCGATTAGAAACAATTTTACAATAATAAATTAATTCTAATTCGCCGGAACCACTACACATACCTCTATTCATCCACAGACCACAGGAAACTCCACCATGCAAACTCAACAACTGTTGAAAGAGTACTGATAATTCTCGAGAATCCCTCAAGTATATACTCTTCTCACTTATTACTAGCCCGCGAATCCTCGAATCATGTAGTCGTAATTGAACGATCAGCTAATAATAGTAGTCGCCTTGACCAAATTGATTCCTCAAAATTTGCGGGCGTGGTCTTCAGTCATAACAAAAAAGAGATGCGCGTGTAATTCTATCATCACTTTATTATTTTGTCTCTGGAATGCTGATGGTTACAGCGTGTGTTAAAAAATATGAAGTTTTGACGGTGACTTTGTCCAATACAAAATCACAAAATCCGCAGATAATGAATCATCAGAAGACATCAGCGCCTAACGTTATCCGTGACTCATCGATTGTGTGATTTTCGACAATTTTAAAATGCTCACCATGCACCACGTGTTTCAAAGTCACCAGTTGATGTTTTACGCTCTCTCCGATCACCATATTTATAAAACCAGTGTCTATTGCAGCTCTTCAGATGTCATATATCCGTAGATTCACCTGGACATGTTATTCATTGTTCTACACTTCAAAGAGAGCGTGCTTGAAATAGTTACAATGGTGTGTCAACATAATCGAAAAAATCGGCACTATGTTTATTCTTTATTACAACTGATAGATTTCATTTGCGATCGTGTGCCATCTCAGGCCTATCGACAGGGTACTTTACGGCATGTAGAAAAATTTTGCCAATAGTTACGCGTGCTCTTCAGTTTTCTCAATAAACGCGATGTCACGTGTTGTGACCTTGGCCGGGGAATGAAAATATAATAATTCCCGACAGAGGTACGATAATAGGGAATCGTCAATAATTTAACGCTAAAAAAAAGGGAAATTTTTTATAATAGAAGGGGGGACTTGAAATCATAAGAAAAGAGGGAAGGGAGCTTGCGAATAATGACTCGGGGTGTAGTGTAAATCGGATATAGATATATTCAACTCTCTTTATACAAGTTCACACAAAACAATAACTCAGGCCTTTTGACTAATGACTCGAGGGTGGGGGCCAGCCAACTTGCGGCACAAGAGATAATTTGTAATAAAAAAAAATAAAAAAAAGAGGGCAGAAGCTAATTAACAGAAGGAAAAAAAAGGGCTGAAGTTAGGGGGAACCGCTTTAAATAGTCTATAATAGGGCTTTTATTACAACAAAAATACTCCTACTTTAGACAGGCATTCAGCAGAAAATATTAAGATTAGAGGCTCACCGTTGCGGGGAAAATATTCTTCGGGGTTTGGTAGCTCTTCTTGGAGCGGGAAAGGAAATCAAGGGTACTGTTGCGGACGCCACAGTTGCTACGGTTAAGATTGTTTATATATATATTCGGAAAACTTGGTGTATCTACAAAAAATGGGGCTTTGGAAAATCACATACAATACCAAGGAATGTTGGTATGACTGGCCTAAATGCCGATTATGCGAAGTAACCACAATCAAAGAGACCACCTAGCAGGTATTCGAGTGGCCGTCATTGTGGCCTGAGAGGTGTTAAGGAGTGACCATCAAGGCGACAACACCTGGAAACCACGTATTACCTATAAAGAAGCCACACAATTGCTGAAAGGCACAACTAAAGAGATCCTTTTCACTCTATTGAATTTGGGGGCCAATAACTTAAACAACCCTCCAATGGTAACTGCAGATGGGAGCTGCCCCAAAGAATTAAAAATGTCGGCAATTTAGAAATGGACCATCTCAGCCACGGGTTTGCCGTTATCGACAAAGGAAAAGGCAGGCCAATAGGGGGTACATCTGCCTGAGTGCCTCCCCCCATTGGTTACAGGTGGTTGGCCGGGACCATGACGTCAACTGCACCCCATACCTAACGAAAGATATGAGATGGCTTCCAGGAATTGGCACAATTCACCAGATGATTTCTTGTTGTCCAAACAAGGCGATATCTCCAGCCTCAAAGGGTCCACTCCATTTGACACGCGAGGCTTCTAATATACAATAGTTATCCATCGTCAAAGGAGGTGTCAAATTTATGGGCCAAGAACGTCAGAAAGATGCGTAAATATGCCACTTTTGACATTAGGAGAACATTAATTAGAGAGAGGCCAATGCGCGCTCGTCCCGTCTTTTTCTCAAAAAGTTCTCCCGCACCTGCGGAAATGGGAGGTAGCATCAGGGTGAGGGTACATTGCCCAGAAACATCTCTTTTGAATACATTGTTAATCATATGAAGATGCCTCCCAACATACCTCAAACGTTGGATGACGAAATCTCAAAATGCCAACGGCTGTAGGGGAATCATGCCCGAACAGTATATAAAGGCCGGTTTTTCGCCAAATAAAGGCAGTCTAAATTGAATCTTCGACTCGAAATCCTCAAGTGGTATCCTGCTCGTCATCCAGTTCAACTTTCCAGGCCCAGTCTTCAGAGGAGCAACTCTGCAGGACCACCTTCTGACGTCACCACTGGGCACAGTCCTAGCGTACAACTCGACTCTTCTCGTAACCCCAGATCGAGTGCGCAGCTTTAATCACAACCAAGGAGTCCAGAGTAAAATTTCGACTTTGGGTTATTAACGAGGGGCGTTGCTCATTAATAAATCCGACGCTTCAAGATCCGCCTATTGGGAAGCAGCTCTGCAGCATCGCCCACTCTCATCGCTACTACATCGAGTGGACAACTCGATTTTCTTCACTACGTCAGATCGACGAGTGTACCTCAACGGAGGCAAGCCGGCCGGTCCCATTACAAATTCTTGATTTTCGACGAGTGGCTGTTTTCATTAATAAAGCTGACCCTTCAAGATCCGTCTGTTGGGAAGCAGCTCTGCAGCATCGCCCACTCACATCACTACTACACCGAGTGGACAACTCGATTTTCTGCACTGCGTCAGATCGATCGCATTTCTGCAAGCCAGCACCGACCTGGTAAATCGCTCAGCGTACAACTGAGCTCATCCTGAGCGTACAACTCACGGAATCCTCTCGTCAAGCCAGCACCGACATGGTGAATTACTCAGCGTACAACTGAGTCTACCCCGTGTATCCAGCTCCGGGATCTTTCTACACCTAGCAACATAAAACTAGGAAGCAACCAAGTTCTGCCTGAGTGGACAACTCAGGTCTATTATCACCACCAACACGTCCGGGGTCAAATCATCATCATCACCCGCGCTAGAGAACCGTGTTTGAGCAGCTGTCGACTCCATCAGTGCTAGAGGATTTAGCATACTTTTGGAGTTCTCTGGAATCCGCTGCGAAGAGGAAACACCAAGAGATCACCTCTTCCCTGTTGCCGTTTATTTCAACAACCGTAAGTCAGAAAAACACACCAACAACATTTACACTATTCCGTCCTACACTTTTTTCCTATCTACCTTAGGTATTATCTTGGACTTTTCTATTACTCTGTATAACAAGTGAAGCGCAATAAATTTAAATTCTATTTTAAGGGAAACTTAAGGGTATCGTTCTTTTTGTATGCTAATTCCTCATATTTTAACCATTGTGTACTTCAGCACTTAGTCCCACGCAATCGGCCCCACTAAGTGAGATTTATAATTCTCCTCCGGGCACTACCTGTCGTAACTCGTTACAGTTAACTCATCTGAAGGGTTCACCTTTTACCCGATATTTCGACCTGCCTAGTGGCCCAGTGTCCGCTACGGTACTCACGGTGACGGCGGCTATTTTCTTCCTTTCGGGCCAATTCCCAGTATCAAACTCCTGCAGAAATCATCCACAGATATCCCTCCCAACAACTCCTCACACCTTTTCTCCCAGAAATACTTCAACGATTCTCCTCCAAACTATTCTCCCAAAATTCTCTTCACACAAAAATATCCTCTAACTTCTCAAAAATATTCTCCAACAATTATTCTCCACAAACAAGTGATGGCGTCTTCTCACTCGTTGCTCGTCTTCCCCGATAATCGGGCTCAATCTGGGACACTCGTCATTGCGTGTCCTCGTCATGATTATTAATTTGTTCGGGCTCCTTGAGGGATTTCTCGTTTATCCGGGTCTCGTGAGCCGTAATGTCGTCATGGGGGGTTTCGCACGCTCGCCGGTGTTGCGTGTGTTGGCGACGGGAACGGTCGGTGGGTGGGCGGCGGGGGGAGTTTTTCCTTTACTCCAGCGATGGTTTTGTCGAGCTGGTGTGAGTATCGCGGTCGGTGGAGCGCGGGGCAAGGGGAAGGAATGACTAGGGAGTGCGAGCCAATGGTGACAGGTTTTATAACCTAGTGGAGTTTACTTAATCTAATTAAATATATATATAACACAAGTAGTTATTAGGGACCAGGGGAGGGGCTGCAATAGTGCCTCGTCACAGTGTTTATCATCATTTTTCAAACATTCTGAACGTAAGTATTGCATTTTCATTATTGATTCATATATCTCACAGGTACAATATAAGGCCGACCGACTGTCTGCTTAGGAGTAAGAGAGGAACAGGGCCTGGAAGATTCAACATCGTCAGAGGAGGATGATGAACAGGTCATTCTGCAATACCAAAAACGTTCTGCTGGGGATGCGCTATCTGTAGGACCGATAAAAAAGAAAAGATCCACGTCCCCGCTTGTTAATGCTCGCTCCCCCTCAACTATATTCTGATACTGATAATGAGGATGATTCATGGATGGCACACAACTCTGTCGTTGAATGAAGATTGCAATTGAGAGCAAGAAGAGAGACACGATACGACATAGTCAAACATGCACGAATACCAGAGGTACACCCTGCAGAAACCAATGAATGTACCTCATGCTACTCTTCCGATAGCGATGAGGCTTATGCATCGACAGTGTTGAGACGGAGGAGGCGAAGTTGCTGCAGCGCTGTCAAGTTAGTTTAGACAACTTTTCAGCTATCCGTGGACTACGGGAGGATATCAGTGAAGAGGAACAAAACATTAATGGTATAATAAGTTCTCGATTTGTCAACTATTTTAAATCGTGCGATTTTTAATTTACTCACTCGAAAATTTCCTGGGTGTTATTTCTAGACGTTTCTGGGTGGCATTACTATACTTACAATCAAGGGGAGGATTGAAAACTTAGTAAACTTTTCAAAGGTGAGGCATTATACATTAGAATTATACGAAATAGTGTGTAACTGTAGTGCTTGTCTTCTCGTAGAACGTGAAATGGGAGGGGCGATAACGAGATCTGCTACAGCGGCCCAACCTAAAGATGCAGAAAATAAGGTCAAAGCTAACTTTTACGAAGATATCCTACCCCCAGGTTACCGCTTCGAAATAATTGCAGAATCATGTAAAAAATACCATAATTTTAAAATGGAAGGTAAGGAATGTGTCATCAAGATATTGGACCCTGTCGCTACCCCGAACATGATAGAGTGGGTAGAAGGAGCCTTTCGTGATTTAACACCCCATGTAACTGCGACGTGTCAACCCCACGAACACGTCGGATTTTCAATCAATTTCGATAGCTCAAATCACGCACCAGTTTGGCCCCGTTTTCGTGATGCACGTAATTGTGGTGCTAATGACTTGTGATCCATCGTCAAAGGTATTTCACAGAGCACAGGGGAGCAGTCCACGTCAGATAATATTGTTGTTACAGCGGCGATAGTCAGTGGTATTGAAGGTTCAGGACGAAAACAACTCACCTACGAGGACATTTTCAAGCATTCTATCCTAACCATTCCGAATATTGATAACTTTTGTCTACCACGTTCCCTATTAGTTGCTCAACTTCACGCCGAGCGCGGAGAAATTAGAACGGGTGATGTAGAAAGACGATGGAAAGCAATCATTAATAAAATTCATGATACTCAGCGAAAAGAGGCAGTAAAATTAACGAATGAAAACGGTAGTGGAATCATAGAACTTCATGCATTTGAAAATTACTACCTTCCATGGAAGACAGCCAAAGTAGTCTATGAATTTTTTACATGCGGTAAAGGAGGCTTGCCGGTCTTTCATGATCGTCAGAGGGTCAAAGAACATCATGGTTCAGTTAAACACACACTATTTATTTTATATTACGAACATACACAGCATTACCAAACGATCCTCAGCTTATAAGATCTGTATAACGGAGCATTCACAGATAACATAGAACATCACTGCCCTGGCAAATGTCCCTGCTGTAAGGCTGAGTCCATTTGCCCAAGTCGACAGCGAGTAGTTTCTAATGCCTGCTATCGTTGGTTTTTCAATCAACAGAGCCTCGAACAACATTTGAAGAAGGGGTAACCAAAAATATATGCTACCATTGAAGACACGTAAGCAACAACGAATAATTTTCATATTTTAGGATTTTGAAACGCAACAGAATGTCCTTGTACGCGGTGATACCAATACAAAACTGCATATACCCAACATCTCCGTTGTACAAAAAGTATGCACACAGTGTTGTCATGACAATAATTTAGATAAAAAATGCTCTAGGTGTGGAAAACCTGAGTATGTGTTTCAGAATACACACGCGGCTGCCCGATTAGTGGATATTGCATTCTCGAGATGTCGCTCAACTGACAAAGTAATTTGCATTGCACAAAACGCGCGCACCTTTCATGCACAATTCGTTTTACGCTATGTAGTCAACACCAAAAGAACACATCTACCGAGTGTGGTTTGAAGTGGCACAAAAAACATGAAAATACAAGTTGGTAACGTAATTTTTTCTGGATAGCTTCAATTACTTTCACATGCCGTTGTTAGCGTTACCCAAATCGTTCGGCACCTATAATGATATTGCCAATGGGTATTTTCCTCATTTTTTCAACCTACCTGGAAATAATGACTATGTAGGCCCATTACCCGATTTACACTATTTTTCCAGCCGTACTATGTTCAAAAAAGACCACGACAAATTATTGAAATGTCACATTCAAAAACTGAACGAGAATTACGTTTTTAATTTCAAACAAGAGCTAAAATTTCTCTGCCGAATGGACTTCCCCATTTTGCGACGTACATGCATTCTTTTTCGTGAATTGCTCCTCAAGAAGACAGGAATTGGCCCATTTACCCAATGTAGTACTATTGCATCGGTTTGCTCCAAAGTTTACAGAACTAATTTTATGCAGCCTGACAAAATCGGGATTTTACCACTGGGCGGTGCGTACAGGTACGCAAGTACACAGTTGTTGCGAACGCCGTAGTTACTACGATTCTAATTTTTTTACGTATATTCGAAACACTTGGTGTAACCACAAAAAAAGGGGGCTTTGGAAAATCCCATACAATAGCAAGGAATGTCGGTATGACCGCCCTAAATGCCGCTTATGCGAAGTAACCACAACAAAGGGGGCGACCTGGCAGGTATTCAAGTGGCCGTGATTATGGCCTGAGAGGCGTTAAGGAGTGACCATTAAGGCGACAACACCTGGAAACCACGAATCACTTCAAACCAAGCCACACAATTGCTCAACGGCCCAACTAAGGAGACCCTTTTCACTTTTTTTCATCCCTCTATTGAATCTGGGAGCCAATAACTTAAACAACACTCCAATGGTAACCGCAGATGGGAGCTGCCCCAAAGAATTGAAAATGTCGGCAATTCAGAGATGGACCACCTCAGCCACGGGTTTGCCGATATCGACAAAGGAAAGGGCAGGCCAATAGGAGGTACATCTGCTCTGAGTGCCTCCCCCAATTGGTTACAGGGGGTTGGCCGGGATCATGACGTCACCTGCACCCCATACCTAACGAAAGTTATGAGATGACTTCCAGAAATTGGCACAATTCACCAGACGATTTCTTGTTCTCCAAACAAGGGGACATCTCCAACCTCAAAAGGTCCACTCCATTTGACACACGAGGCTTCTAATGAACAATAGTTATCCATCGTCAAAGGAGGTGTCGAATTTATGGGCCATGAACGTCAAAAGATGCGTAAACATGCCACTTTTGACATTAGAAGAACATTAATTAGAGAGAGGCCAATGCGCGCTTGTCCCGTCTCTTTCGCAAAAACTTTTCCCGCACCCGGGGAAATAAGGGATAATATCAGGGTGAGGGTACGTCGACCAGAAACATCCCTTTTGAATACATTGTTAATCATATGAAGATGCCTCCCAACATACCTCAAACGTTGGATGACGAAATCTCGAAATGCCAACGGCTGTGGGGGAATCACGCCCCAAAAGTATATAATGGGCGTTTTTTCGCCAAATCGGCGCAGTCCAAATTAAATCTTCGACTGGAAATCTTCAAGTGGTAACCTGCTCGTCATCGAGTTCAACTCTCCACGCCCAGTTTTCAGGGGAGCAACTCTGACGGACCACCCTCTGACGTCATCACTGGGCGTAGTCCGAGCGTACAACTCGACTCTCCTCGCAACGCCAGATCGAGTGCGCAGCTTTAATCACAACCAACGAGTCCAAAGTACGATTTCGACTCTTGGTTATTAACGAAGGGCCCTGCTCATTACTAAAGCTGACCCGTCAAGATCGGTCTGTCGGGACGCAGCTCTGCAGCATCGCCCACTCTCATCGCTACTACATCGAGTGAACAACTCGATTTTCTTTACTACTTTGACTTTTTTCTATCCTGTGTCTCAAGTGAAGCGTAATAAATTTAAATTCTATTTTAAGAGAAACCGAAGGGTATCTTTCTCTTCGTGTGCTAATTCCTCATATTATAACCACTGTGTACTTCAGTAGTCAGTCTCACGCAATCGGCCCCACTAAGTGAGATTTATAAGATCCTTTCTCCTCCGGACACTACCTGTCGTGACTAGTTACGGTCGACTCATCTGAAGGGTTGACTTTCTACCCGATATTTTGACCTGCCTAGTGACCCAGTGTCCGCGACACAGTCATTATTAGCGCCCAGGAATTCTGAACACCGTATTATTCATGGTGGTAACGCTAAAGAATATCGATTGCTTTGTGGTGTGATGGTTGATGACTATTGTGAGAATGAAAACCATCAGAAGAGTGTCTTCCATTTCTACGACTGCTTTTGGCATGGGTGTACATCATGTTATAAAATAAATAGACACAGAGCGCTACGCGTAGGGGACTCGCTTCATGCTCGGTATGAAAGTACAATGTTAACAGCTAATAAGATTCGCAATCTCGGCTACACTTTGCTCGAAATGTGGGAATGTGTTTTCGATAAACAACTGAAAAATTCCGTGCATCACAGAAATTTCATAAACAGTCACCCATTGATTAGTAATGTAGAATTGAACACTCGGGATGCATTCTTTGGTGGTCATACAGAAAATGATGTCACACTTTATGATTCAAGAGATACCGAAAAGATCAAATATCTCGGTGTTAGATCTTTGTACCCGTTCGTGAATAAAACTGGTAAATACCCGATAGGGCACCCCAAAATTTACGTAGATGATGAGTGTGTAGCATTAACAGGCACTAGTAATAATCTCGATAATGTGGAGGGCCGTGTAAAATGCAACATTATCGCACCAGTCAATTTATAGCTCCCTGTGCTTCCATACCGCACTCATGGACGTTTAATGGTTACGTTATGCCGCTCATATTGTGAAACATTGAATGAGGATGCTTGCGACCCTCAAACTGACGAAGATCCGGGATTTACAGGTACATGGGTTGTGGATGAATGCCATTGAAAAGGGTTATCGTGTAGTCAAAATATTTGGAATTTGTCTATACGAGACCGTTCAGGGAAATCATCACAGTAATATAGATGGATTTTTCAATAAATATTTGACGTGACCTTGGCCGGGGAATAAAAATATAACAATTCCCGGCGCGGGCCCGATATTGAGGAATTAATAATACTCTGAAAAATTAGGGAAACTTACTATCACTTACGGGAGGATCTGAAATAATGAGAGGGAGGGGGGTTCTCATTAATTACTCGGCGGTATTTATAAATTGACTATCTGTATTCTGATCTCATTACAACATATTAACATGAAAAATAATCCGGGCCTTTTGACTACTAACTAATTAACTCGAGGGTGGGGGGTAAGGCCAACTCACTTGCGGCTACCCGAAATATGATATAATAAAAAGAAGGGGTGACTCTAACTCTGGAAAAAGGTGTAGAAGTGAGGGGGGCCGACTGAAAAGGTAATAATTAATAGGGGGCTTAATTTACAACTAAAATCAATTTACTGACGGCTCGCCGTTGTGGGGGGGGGGTAATGTCATATGGGGCAGGGAAATTCGTTGAGGCAGATAATAAAAAAAATGGGGCACTCACTGTGTCCTCACAATTCTCTCGGTTTACCTCTGGGCTTTTGCCTCCTTCCTTCCTTCTCTCTCTCTCCGCTCTCTCCGTGTATCCTTTTCTCACAATAGTTCGCCTCCTCACAATTGTTCCAATAGTTCCTCTCACACACGAAACCAGTTCCTCTTCTCGGAATAGTTCGCCTCCTCACATACTTTCCAATAATTCCTCTCACAGTATTTCTTAAAATAGTTCCTCCAATAATTCCTTTTAGACACCCATTCCTTTTCTCACACTTTGTCTCTTCACAATTTGTCAGGGTCTTTCACAGGGTCTCTTCGGGGTAACCCTTTTACTTTACGGAGCAGTGATTCGTGCGGCAGCTGTGGCACGAGTGATAGCTGCCAATCATTTTCATTTCTTCTTTCCTGATTTTTGCGGGGGGGTCATCGGGTGTCCTTCTTCTTTTCATCGCGTGGCTCGTTCGAGGAATGTCTCTTTCTTCCGGGGTCACGTGGGGTCCTTTTTAGTGATGTTGATGCGTGAGTGCCAGGCGGAGGGAAAACGGGGACGGGGGTTAGGAGTATCTGGGGATGGGTTGCCCAACGGTGGCAAAAAAGCTTATTTAACCCTAACTTAACCTATCAAAGGAACGTGTATTCATCAGCGGACAGGGGTTGGGGTGCAAATTCTGCCCCGTCACAGGGCATACGTTCTTGAAAGAAAAGCAAGAGGCCTCCGATGATCCTGAAGGATGTTTAACCGATGAAGATAAAAATGCCTCCATACAAGAATATTTTGTTAATGAAGTGTGACGTGCATCGTTTAAGGGGAGGGGGGGGGGTGAGAGAGGGCCCACCCCCAAATATTAGTCCCACAATTTGTGGAGGAAAAAACAAAGAGAAAGGAAGAATAAGTAATAAAGTATTAAATAATTAAATGAATGACTGAGTTTTTTTTTGAGAAGTGCCCCGGATCGGCCGCCTACTGCAGATAGAATTTAGGGGATGTTAAGGTTGGAGGGTAAATTTCAGAGGGATGAATTGTGGGGGAAATCGTGTCGGGTTTTCTAATCGCGCCACTAAGAGGGATAATTAAAATTATCATCCGGTGTGGGCTAGCGGAACTCTGTTCGCGAAATCTTCCCGGGATGAACAGTGTGGCTGCGAGTACCAGCATCCAAAAGGAGGGATCCGTGATATATTTTCGGGTACTTTTAAGGGTGGAAGATCGGTAGGAGTATCATGACCAACACCCCACTGAATTCCCGATTGTGTTTGTCGCGTAAGATATGTATAGGTTAAAATTTGTTATCCACGGATCTCCGGGTAGCTTACGGAGAAGACTAGCCGCGATAATTGCGTTAAAGACTAGAATTTGGAAGATTTATTTTCCCCCCAGTCAAATTTGAATGGGGAGGATTAGCGCGCTAGGCGGCGCTGGCGCCACCCCTGCTAATCCACCAGAACTAACGTTCTGGCGAGGCGAGTGTTCCGCAATTTTTTTGGCAGTTATCGCCAGGACGCGAAAGTGATGAGAGGTTTTTTTTTTTGTGCCGCACGGGCCAACTACAGGACGCCATGGGAGGATCCCACCCTGTGCACAAAACTCGTGCCACGGTAAGAGAATATTCTGACTAGTTTTTTTTTCCAGTCATACCGTTGACTGGAGACCCGTTTTGTGATTCGCGGGTGGTAAAATATCCATCGAGGTGTTCGCCAGTGTTTTTCGGCCGTGGTTTACTCGCAAACCACAGCCGATCGCGTGTGGAGGGTTCGTTCATCCCCAGGGGACCGTCCCCGTTGGAGTTCGGCGGTCACAAGGCGAAAATTCGTGTAAAAATCCCGGGCGAAACCGTCGAAAAACCCCCGTGGAACGTGAAGATGTTTCTCGCTTGGCCTTGACCAAGCATACGTACCGTCGAGCCCTTGGGTATTTTCCCACAGTACGCCTCGCTTACGGTTGAGCGAGAACTCTGGCTCAACGGCATCGGAAAATTCCTGTTCCGAATAACGGAGATATCTCGGTCCCGTACGCGGTGGAGATCCCCAATTGTGGCAGGACGTGCGTGAGTTATCCCCCTCGGTGTTTATTCGGGCTCCATCGGTTGACCCGTTAGCGCGCTGGGAGATTAAAACCATCAAAAAAACTCATACTCACGCACGCTGTGCACGTTAGGCGTAGCGCTGTCTATCTAGCGCGCTATCACCATCTCTCCTTCAACGCCTCGTTCAGGCCCTCTCCGAGGATTTTCTCGGTGGTTCGCCCGTTTGGGCTATAATAAACGGCCCTTCAATGGGCTATTACGATAATTGAGAGTACCGAACACCCCTGAAACTGTCGATTGATAATTACTTTGGGTGTACGCGGGGTTGGAAAAATCCCGAACCTCCCCAGAGATTTCGGGGAATTACGTGGAAGTTTTTTTTCCATGCGGCGAAACCAATAGCTGAGAATTCTACGGGGCCTCCGAAACTTTAGGATACGCCGAGCATCGTCAGATGCCTAGCGGCCTGATTAAGTTTTCTTTTTTTGTTACCGCTGACCTCGGTTAACTGAGAAGAACTTTAGATTTGTTGATGTTGAGATCGTCGACTACACAGTCGATTGAAATAAATCGATCGAATATACATTTTTTTTCTTGTACTTTTCTCGTTTATTTTGAACCAATTTTGCCCTTTTTCCCAATCCACCCCTTTCTCCAAAACCTAGCATACTGAGCAGCGCAGGCATCCATTACCTCTCCCTTAACCCCCTCGTTGAGTTAGATTAAGTTGGTTTAAGTTAGATTACAAAATCACAAAAAATTTTGTGAAAAAATGGCGCCAAGTCGACGTGAATCTGATCGCCTCCAAGACAGAAACATGGGACAATTACTGGATAGTTGAAATCACACAGTACGCGAACTAATTACGATATAATCTTATTTTTCAAAAACCATGGAAATATTAAAAAATGCCAAGTTTATGCTGACAACGTCAACTAGGACAATTTTCCGCAGTTTTAGTTCCGATTGGAAAATCGATTATTGTTAATAAAGGCTTTCTTCATTCCGGCTGTAAGACAGTGTTTTACGGCTGCGTCGCTTTGCTTCGCGTTCACGAAAAGCTGACTACGGCTGTAATGACAAAAAATAGTGGGCGTCATAAGGCCAAAAAAAAATTTGTCGACCAATATGATTGTTGCAAAGCTCATCGTCGGTGGAAAAGTTTTTTTCGGCCTAATGACCTAATATACTGTTTCAAACCCCGTCCATAGAAAATTGATTCGGAAAAAAGTCAACTTGGCGCGCCGGGCTGTTCGACAATGAACATACTTCGTAGGAACTGAATGATTGACAAAGCTAGAGTTCGCACGCTAATTGACAAAACGCCAAAACTATTGAGATTTGATTCAGCTTATTATATCACAATTGGATTCCGTATACTTGAAGTGTACCTAACCTATTCACCAATGAACGTCAAATAGCATATCGGTATGAGGAGAGTGGGTACCCGTCAGTGTGATGGCGCGTTCATAAGCGACGCATGGTGGCACACTCACATTATTAGACAATAGCAAAGAGTGGGGGACGAAGATCATCAGTGAATAGTTAAAAATGAGATGTAGTGCTTATACATGATAAGATGTCCGTAACGACTGAAGAAATGACGTAATTATCAATCGATGCATTCAATCAATAATCCACTTAGGAATTTATGACTTGCTAGGGAAATGCTAAAATATACTTGTAATTTTTCACTATATTCCCGGCAATGTAATGATACTCAGTGAATTTAAGGGGAAAAATTAGGGGCGCCAAGTTGACTTTTTTCCGAATCAATTTCCTATGGACGAGGTTTGAAACAGTATATTAGGTCATTAGGCCGAAAAAAACTTTTCTAGCGAAGATGAAGTTTGCAACAATCATATTGGTCGACAAATTTCTGTTGGCCGTATGACGCCCACTATTTTTTGTCATAACAGCCGTAGTCAGCGTTTCGTGGACGCGAAGCAAAGCGACGCAGCCGTAAAAGACTGTCTTACAGCCGGAATGACAAAAGCCTTTATTAACAATAATCGATTTTCCAATCGGAACTAAAACTGCGGAAAATTGTCCCAGTTGACGCTGTCAGCATAAACTGGGCATTTTTTAATATTTCCATGGATTTAAAAAAATAAGATTATATCATAATCAGTTCGCCTACTGTGTGATTTCAACTATCCAGTAATTGTCCCATGTTTCTGTCTTGGAGGCGATGAGATTCACGTCGACTTGGCACCATTTTTTCACAACATTTTGTTTGTGATTTTTTAAATTTGATATTTATATGATTTTTTTTTTAAATTGTGTGATTTCATCCATGCAGTCATTCTACCATGCTTCTATCTTCCCTTTAAATTAGCGTCGACTTGGCGCCATTTGTTCACAGCATTTTTTAATGATTTTTTTTTATGTTAATAATTACCAAACAAATGATGCAATCAAAAGTATTGGTACCTGTTTTAAGCCTCGCTGACATGTGTTAGTTAATCATAGTTATTTTCCTCAACGAAATATAATTTAAATATTCATGTTTTAGTTTTTATTCAGTCATTCAAGTTGATTATTGAAAAATATTACATAAAAAATTTTAATTTGAAAGTAATATTTTAATTCAAATATTTACACTCGATTGTAATTGTTGAAGAGTAATTCACAAATATTAAATGACTTGACGCTCCTTGTTTGGCTTACAAGTACGGGCTCCATCCTAGTTCATGCGCCACCGTTACGGACTCGTGCGGATGAATTCCGTAAGCGCACACAATTTCCCCTATACTTACGAGTTTTATTCCCTAGAACAGCCCACACAAACAGCGCTAGGGAATAGTAACGCTCGCGAAATCATAATAAAACTCGTGAAAAAGTGAATTCTTATCCGTTGCTATGGAGCTATTTTTGTAATAGTGTTATAAGTGAAGAAAGTAAAAATCTCATCAGAAAGATTAACCGCGATTTAGATAATGTATCTAAGGCTACTTTTGCAAAATAGCGTGCGTTTGAAGGGCAAAAAAGCAATTGACGTTTTTTTGAGGGGTTAGGGGCGAGTTGTTAGATGAATATAATACACGATAGCTCTCTACCGGTGACGTCAACTTGGTAGATACCTTGTCGCGTATCTTGATGTTTTCAAAGACGAGAACAATTTTGAATGTTACGATTTATTGTAGCATACTGAAGTTCCGTGGCTTAGTAAATTGGGTGTTAGGCTTTGTCGGTTTTCGGAAAATTTGGACGATTCTTTTCTAAAATCACCTGAGGGAGTGTCTGATGTATTAACCGACTTTCAATCGCTTTCGACGTTAGCATTTACGGCGGATTTGATTCAGAATATCACTATTTATAATCAACAAATGCAAGGTTCGCGCAGATATTTCTGACATCATTCGGAAACTAATCGTTCATTTCGTAATGGCGAAAATATAATGACTCATAATTTAATAATATATTCATGGTCATTTGTTAACTACTCGCTTCCCATTTTACCGAATTTATTATTCAGATTACGCTTTTATTATGTTCGGTTATTTAGTCAGTCATGTGCGGACGTAGTTGGTTACTATATATTGACTATTTCCGTATGCATATCCGTTACATGTGTAGGTTAAGAAAATCATTGGTTGAATTGATACCCATACGCAGAGGTACGTATGAGGGCTATTCCTTGATATCTGATGAGTTTTAATGTGTAACGTTACATTTTCCCGTGCGGGTTGAAAACGTTCGTTACCTTCGTCCGACTTCCCTAAGTTTGATTGATTTCGCAAAAACGGACTACATGCGCGCCATTCGAGGAAAGGTGATGAACCTGAGTCGCTCAGTGTAGTAGTGTATAGAGGAATGGATGGATTTTTGGTAGAGATGAGGGAATTTAGGGCTACGACGCATTAAACCAATCAAAAAAAAAGAAAAATAAAACTTCCCAATTTTCCTTACTGGTGTTCGTTTGAATCTTTCAAAGTAAAGCAAACAGGATTACTCTTTTATACTGGGATAAATCGCCCAACCACCAAATAAATCCTTGATTTTTCCACTGATTACCTAAAAGAACATGACGTGTAATGACTGTCGGCTAATACCGATGGAATGTGACTGGGTGGGTTATTGATCGGCGATAATTCGAGGAATACCCTATCTTATTTTTAAACCATCGGCAAAATCAATAATTTCACGGAACCCGCTCATGGGACACTTGCGATGAGAAAGTGAGAGAGGAAATACCGAGGGAAAACCTCGTTGCTCGACACCAGGGCGGAACGGACGTCGAAAATTCCAAATGAGTTTTTACTCCCGAAACATGAAGGCCTTCAGGTTATTCCGAAACACCTTGTACAAACATGCTCGGGAAATCTAGCACTCCACCTTCACGGATTTTCATCTGTAAAATCTTTAATTGGCCACGGTAGGCTAATTAATATTCGCGGGGTTTCCCGGTACTCAATTGCGTACGTATTTTGTATAACTGGTGATACCATTGTTGGACGTTGGGAAATCGCGCACATCTTTTTATTCCCCACATTCCTTAAAACCGGGAGAATTCCTGCAAATTGTCTCAACAGCGAAGCTGGAGAAAATCTCAACATTTTGAGGGAGTCGCAGCGATGAAGAATTCTCAGTTATAACACTACAACAGCTTCAAAAGTATCGGGCATTCACCGATAGGTTCGTTGCAAACAAACAAAGGAACCAAGGTTTTTAGTTTAAAACATGATGACCCAAATTTCGGCCCCTGGTATTGCACTAGGTAATGAAAGTCACAGTTAAAACATAAGAATTTCATAATAAGCAGAATAATATTAAATTGAGATTGAAAACAGAGTCAGAGTTATCAGTAATAGTTTCGAAAGAGGAAGATAACATTATGTTCATGATGTTGTTGGTATTTTCTACAGTAGGCTTATTTTTTTGCAATTTTTTGGCAATCAATTCCTTGTGTTGGAGTTTAGTTGAATTATTCCAGTAGAAATGGTATAATTCTACGAATTTCATACATGGGTACCATACAATTCTTATGAGTAATGAATAAACCGGCCGGAAAATCCATTATGATAGGATCAAAATAATTTTATTCATTCATGAAAATTCACTTTTGATGGAAAACACGAAAACGTATTGTGAATTCTTTTATGCTCTTCCGACTACTCTTACATTCATTGAGCTCTAGAGATTAGTTTTTATCTATGCGTAAAATACAGTTTCTCCACGCGAGTCATCTCAAAAAAATATTTTGGAACATATGTAGTGTGTTTTTCATGACTGTTGATGACATATCGACTGCTATCACGAGTAATTATGAAATCCTCAATCGTATATTGATTCCGCTGAACAAAACAAACAAACTAAACAAAACAGTCTCCGCATCAACAGATATAAAAAAATACGTATGTACTAGATTTTGATGGTCTATAACAGGCATGGGCAAAGTCGGAGCCTCGGGAGCCGGCGCCATAAAACCCTATTAGACCCATTATTAAAAATACAATACCCCAATTGCGTGAAGCCCAGCGTAGGCAGGGTGGGAGTAGCAGTGTGTACGTAGTGGGTCGCAGTTAGACAGAGAGAGCATCGCGCGCTTTCCTTTCAAATTTAAAAAACCTTACCGCCTAAAAATTCACACAAATTTTCACCAATTCAACGTGGAAATCCTCAGTTGTATCAGGGGTGATTCTTCAAACATCATGGTGCCAGAAATTGATTATTTCTTGGTTACCGTAATATTGAATAATTATTGTAGTGAAAATTGAAAAAAAATGAGATGGCAGTTCTTTAAAATTCAATCAATAAATTATGTATGTAAGTTTTAGAAGTTTATGAGTTTGTTGATATTTATAAGTTTTGCCCACTCTTGGCCAGCACTTTTCATAGCTGCTCAACGGAAACCACGGGAAGGTGGTAGACGTATTCCGTCAGGAAAACACTTAAAGAAAAAAATGGTGTCATAATATGAAAAAATTCTAGCCGCAAACTCCTTGATCGTTAACGATTAGATCTTTTATCATTTTCTAAACCATTTTCTTCTCTCAGTGTTGGAAGGAAAGGAGATTAAGGAATGGGAAGGAATAGCGGAAAATATTAGGACAATAAGAAAATTGCATGCACAGCAACATAGAAACCCCATGCCCCGATTATTAACAAGCCATGCATCATGCCCCATTGCATTAAAAATTATTAATGTGAAAAGTGGAACTCCATGGCAGCTGATAATTTTTCTAAATCCGGTGAATAATTACTTATTGCAATTAATATTGAATCTTTGAGAGTAGAGTCCGGCACGATTCCGATTACTTTGGCGCCACAGTCTAGTGGTGGTTTCCAGTAGTATTTTGTCTCAGGAATTCGGGAAAAATAATAAAAAAAATCGATCTCTATTATTTATGGTAGTTTTCGATTTTTTAATGTAAAAATTTCAAATAATACCAACTTATATCCTACAATGTTGGGACGTTGGGGATTGGTGATGGAGGGTGGGGGGAGGGGTGGAGGGGTATTCAGCCTTGTCAATAACCAAAATAATTTTAAAAATGTGGAAAATTTTGAGTAGAAATTTTCATTTTTAATTTCAAACTCAAGTTGTGAAAATATTATTATTGATACATTTCAGCTGTATAAACTATAATTATAGAGAGGAAGCAATAAATATTAATGTTTACATGTTCTAATTTTGTTATTTTTTTGCTAAAAATGAACTATTTGTTGTTGTTTTTTGTTTAATTACATAGTTAATTACTTCTGTGATTTTTTCCCAAATTATTATCTTTAATGATAAAGCCAATTTTTATTCTTGACTGGGGGGGCTGAGACCCCCCAACCCGCTACCAGGGGCTCCTGGATCCCGTCAGGCGCTCTGCCCCTAGAGCCCGGCAGAGGCTCTGCCCCTGGACCCCGCTTTTTTTATGCCTTCAAATCTAGATGCTTATTAGCACAAAAAAAAAGGAGATGTGAGGGGGGAACTTGGCTAGTTTCTGGCTTTCTCTTCAGACTGTTTTGGCGTTACCCAGAATGCACGACGTGGAGGTAAAGTCTGTTTGTTTGAACAAGCCCTCCAAATGAAGTAAATATATAAAAATGAGCAAGCTTTGGATGCAATTGAGGATGAGAGGATGTGTTAGACATTTTAACACTTTTAATTCACTTGAAAATCACAAAAAAAACTCTAATTTGCTTCGCTGCCTGATTAACACGCTTTGAAAAACAAAGGAGAATGAAGAAAAAAATGGCGGCAAGATTTCATTCGAATTTATATAATTCGTGAAAAATCCG
>NW_011887920.1:79097-112961 GCF_000806365.1 Fopius arisanus | reverse complement strand
CCACTCTGACCCAAGCATCGTGGTCTCGCCCCTCCAACTACCTGCACGGTACAATAGGATCCCTTATTTTATGGTCATTGGCCTAATTGGGGTTGGGAGCTAGGTGAGCCGATTGAGCGCACTTTGCCCATGCCTGGTCTATAACATACGTTAAGTGCTGATTTTTAATGTAATCCTTCGATATGAAGAGCTGTGGATCCTTCGGTGACACAATCGTCTTTTTCCCCCAGAATAAGAATAGTCTCTAATCCTATTATGCGTACTTGTTATTGCGCCACGTTTAGCCACGAGGTTAGAATTATAAACACAGTTTGTAGAATTTGAGAATGTCCGTAACCGCGGGCACCGATTAATTAGTTCACTTAAAATCCAAAAAGCACTCCCACTTTCGATTCAACGATGTAATATACCAACACTCATCTGTTTAGCTTGTATCGTGGTATTTTGACCAGTTACTAGTTCTCGACTGGTTCGCATAATTTGGAAGACTTCCACCCGACGAGAAGTCACTACAAGTGGCGAGAGTCTTTTGAGAAGAGAGGATTTTATTTTGATTCTATTTTTGGTTTTATTTTTGAATTTAATTGAAATGCCACTGCGCTCCGTGTGAGGACATCACCAAGAATCCTTGGCAAGCCGAGAGATCTCAGGCTTCCTCATAATTTCGGCAATGACTGGATTTTCCATGTGCCCGTGGTTGGTGCCACAATCCAATCATCAATAACTGGAAGTGGAAATTGATTATTCGTCATGATCTCCCAGTGCAGCAGAGGACGCAGAAATTACTTTAGACATAGTAGGGAAGCGCTAAGAATTTATTTTCATTAATCAAGGACAGATAATTATGGTTAATCACCGCGAAAATTAAGAACGCATACGTATAAAATAAATTATAGCTGTCGCACATGCCCGATTAATTAGCATTGCTGGATGATGACGTTGTCTCCCCCAATCACATAATTTCGTTGCAGCAACTACCTGTTGCGTATTCTCGCGTATTCACGTAAATCAGTTGTCATTTCGTGGGCAAATTGAGAGGACCTGTGCCAAATTTTTTCTTTGTGGGACGCTTAGGAATTTGTGGCAATTATTTTCGCTGCGAAGGAGAATTGTCATTCCTGGCGGACTTCTGGATTTCTGGGTGAGCGTGCTGATCAGTTGAGATGTTCTCTTTTTTAAGTTAACGGGCAGAGATTCGATAGTTTGATTTATTTTTGATATTTCTATATGACTATATGAGAATCGTTTCTATCAAGGAATCTCTGGTCACTCTAGTCACTCTCAAGTTAACTCATTCAGATTTGCTTGATTCTTTTTTTGTTCATTTCGTTGATTATGCAATTTGGTTATGTGACGTCCATTGAAAGTTTAATTATATCTATATCTTTATTCAAGGAATAATAATTTGAATAACACAAACCGGTGTTTTCAGAATAATATTCTTACTCACGGTGACTGAGGAAACATCTGGAGGAAATGAATTATCATTTAGAAAAACAACCTAACGAGTTTTCCCGGAAAGTACAGTAATAAAAGTATAGACACGGGTTGGGCCATACATCGAAAATTTTCTTTCAATGTCCAGCCAAGTTATTTCTCTCATTTTTACGACTTACATGTCGGTTAATCTATTGAGTAAAATCTTCACTCTGGGAAACAAGAAATTCGGGTACAGATTCTAGCTGTACCACAGCCCTTGGATTTCTGTTCGAGGGTCGAATGAGAATCTTAAAATTTCATGATAATCTACAGACAATTGGTGTATACTCAAGTGCATTTTTCTTCCTTTGCCGGTTATTCAAAATATATAAATGAATCTAAATTTTTCAAGTTCAAATTCAAACGATTTAAACATCGAGTAAGCTAATAAATTAAATAAATGGTATTCAATACATTTTAATCTCCGAATGAGGATTTTCATCGAATTTATAAAATGTACTTACTCTGATAAAGCTCAACTCAGATAAGTTAAACAGAATACAATTCAACAATACAACTCAATGATTTTATTCAATTGCTATACTGAGCAATCAAACATTAAAATTAAAAGACGACGCCCAATAATCTTAGTTAAAAATTTTAGTAATGTATGAAATAAATAAATTGAATAGAGATTGTGGAGGGAAATATGGGACTCCTGGACCAATTCTCATTGGTAGTTGGCGAAGGGAAAGTCCACCCACGCCTCAGTATTTTAAGAAAATCTTCATGTGGAGGGGGTGGAGTTAACCCTGAAACATTGGGACCTTCTAACCGGGAGACGGAAACTGGAAATCAAGGCCATAGGTCATTGGTTACTGATTATCATTCCTTGTTTTCCTGAGGCCAATCCTCAGATCAAGAATTAAAAAATACTTATACAACAGGGATCAAGTCAGGTCCCACTCAAATTCGCATCTTTTAGTTAGCCTTCTTGCAAGGCAACTGTTATAATAATTCTCAGAATCATCGAGGTTTCATGACTGTTTGATTTTCTAAGCACTTCGTGGCGTATTTCTTTTATTACTAGTAAGTACGTTTATGGCTTTGTTAATTTTTTTTTCCTTTTACCTGGTAAATCTTGTATTAATTTTAACGCGCGAACTAGTGATAATTTTTGTGACAAGTATGTTATTAAACTCACTTTCTTTATGGGGTGTGATACCTCTATTAAGGATAGCAACTTGAACAGCAATCAAATAACTATTTTTTTCCGTAATTTTCATATTCATTTGTAACTGATTTCTCTTTTGTGCTCTGTTTTTTTGCTGTAAATATAGACTCGAAAATGTCAGTTGAATAACCTTCAGCCATTTCATATACCTACAGCCTATTTTTCAGCATTCTTCCCATCGGCGCCCTTGGTTGAAAGATACCAGACTAAAAAGGGAAAGAGTTTACATTTAAAACCTTTCACCTTTAGATTGGGCAACAATTTTCGATATAATCAATTGTTCGTATTAAATGGGGGATCAATTGTAGTGTCAAATCACCCATTCTTGACATGACAGTTAGTTTCGCGACTTATGTTAAGATAAAGTAGTGTCGTGAAAAAGTGTGGTAATCTTGCCACTAGCTTTATTTTATATTATTTTTTATTATTTATGTACATTTCCTTTTCCGATTACGATAGTTTTTTTTCATGGTTTGATAGGTACCCCTTCGTCATAGCTTTTAGCCTCTCCTAGTATCCTCTCATTACTATTGCGGTCTCATTGGCCGCCTTTGCAATTATTTGCAATAATTGATATTTATGGAAAAAGCAGGAATAAATATTTATTCAGGTTTTTGGATATCGCAGTCCTTTTGAAGGTTTCTGACCCTAGACGTGTTAAAACATAAAACAATTTGTAGGCTTGATCATTACAGCATCATTAAATAATAAGTAATATAAAATCTCATCTTCGGCATGGGGATCAGATAGAAAAACGACCGTTCAATATTCAACTTTGAAATGGAAAGTGAATATGGAAAATGTGAAAGTGAAATATGACATATGGAATAGCTTACCATAGCTGTAGGATTATACAAGAAAAACAAAGGTGAAATATCCGAAAATTGTTAACATCTAGAGATATAAATGGCGATAATAAACAATAAATTGATATATACATGTTAGAAGGGTAATCATCTGTCTTGGAATAAAAGATGGAAATGAATAGCTTATTCCTCGCATGTTACAGCTTCATTTTGTGATATTATGTCACGACCAATAAAAGCACTTGGTATTTTGACAGATAATGAAGAAAATTGAACAAGATTACTGGTTCAAAGGCGTGCGACGATTCGTACGAAAATACATAATTTCGTAACTAAATTCATACATTATAAAGGTTTCTGAAAACGTAATTCGGGACTACTAAATCTTAGAGAAAAAGTTGCAATAATTAGGTAATAGATTCGCACTACTGATTTCTTCCCTTCCTGGCTAGGAGGCCAGCCGCAACTTTGAGAAAATTATTGAAACGGAATAAAAAATAACGATAGCAATCCGTTGAATGATTATACTTACCAATTTTTCACTGTGTTGAAGGATTTTTTCATTATTCACCCCGTTGGATCGTTTTAATGGATTCCTTCGTAGCCGGCAATACCAATGGATCGGATCCTGGGTCTCGTTATTTTCTGTATGGACCATAAGTGAATAACATTGAATATAGTCAATATACTATACTATTACAATACAACTTATCGTACATCATAAGTGAGTAACATTCAATATCGTCAAATATCGAATAAAAGGTGAACTCTTCCGGTGAGTTGACCGTAACTAGTCAAAACAGGTAGTGTTCAGAGAAGAAAGGATCCTATAAATCTCACTTAGTGGGGCCTATTGCGTCGGACTAAGTACTGAAGTACACAATGTTTATAATATGAGGGATTAGCACACAAAGAGAAAGATATCCTTAAATTTACATTTAAATAAATTTTAAATTTATTACACTTTACTTGAAATACTGAATAGTAAAAGACCAAGATAAAAAACCCGGGCTAGAGAAGGGAAAAGTGTAGGAGAGAATAGTGTGAATGTTGTTGGTGTGTTTTTCTGACTTACGGTTGTAGAAATAAACGGTACGGGGGAAGAGGTGATCTCGTGGTGTTTCCTCATCGTAGTGGCTTCTGGAGAACTCCAAAAGTATGCTAGATCCTCTAGCACTGATGGAGTTGAAACTTACTCAAAGCCACTTCTTTAGTGCAGGTGAGGATAATGATATGACTCAGGAGGTATTTGTGGTGTTGATAGGCCTGAGTTGTCCACTCAGGTAAAACTTGGTTGTTAGCTAGCTTTATATGGCTAGGCGTAGAGAGATCTCAGAGCTGCAAACTGGATGAGATCGGTTGTACGCTGAGCGATTTACCAAGTCGGTGCTGACCTGCAGAAATACGGTCGATCTGACGCAGTGCCGAAAATAGAGTTGTTCACTCGAAATTGTAACGATGAGAGCTGGTGATGCTGCAGAGCTGCTTCCCAACATACAGAGCTTGAAGGATCAGCTTTAATATCGAGCAGGGCCCCTCGTTAATAACCAAGAGTCGAAATTTTACTTTGGACTCGTTGCTTGTGACTAAAGTTGCGCGCTCGATCTGGGGTTGCAAGGCGATTCGAGTTGTACGCTCGGACTACGCCCAGTGGTGACGTCAGAGGATGTCATGCAGAGTTGCTCCCTTGACGACTGGGCCTGCAGAGTTGAACTGGATGACGAGCAGGTTACCATGTACCCTCACCCTGATGTTACCCCCCATTTCCGCAGGTCAGGGAGAAGTTTTTGAAAAAAAGACGGGACGGGCGCGCATTGGCCTCTCTCTAATTAATGTTCTTGTAATGTCAAAAGTGGCATGTTTACGCATTTTTCTGACGTTCATGGCCCATAAATTTAACACCTCCTTGACGATGGATAACTATTGTTCATTAGAAGGCACGTGTGTGTAATGGAGTAGACCCTTTGAGGCTGGAGATGTCCCCTTCTTTGGACAAGAAGAAATCATCTGGAGAATTGTGCCAATTCCTGGAAGCCATTGTCGATATCGACAAACCCGTGGTTGAGGTAGTCCATGTCTAAGTTGCCGCTATATCTAATTCTTGGGGGCAGCTCCCTTCTGCGGTTACCATTGGAGGCTTGTTTATGTTATTGGCTCCCAGATTAAGATACGCGACTGCGTATCGGCCAAGTAGAGGTTTTAGCGGTCTGACGTCACATGCCGACGCTGTTGCGTATAATATACACGATACAACTACTTCAAAAAATGTGTTTGATTTTTTTTTCGCGTAATACGACAATTTTTCGCGAAATGGGACCCTAGTTACATTATATGAGTTGAGTGTGACCTTTATGAAAAAATTTTTACTTTTGCGATTGAATCAGTAAATAAAAATATCCTCTCATAGCAACCATCATAATGTCATATTTCCTCAATTTTCTTATCTCTCAGCGTTCGATTTGTTGCTCAAAGTTGTCTACGAATATATTGTTTTTCTTTTTAGTGTCTTTCTCTCTTTTCTTACTTTTGTCCAGAGACTACAGGAGACATACTCAGGCATATGAATAAGTTTCCGAATGAAAGTGTCGTAGCGGTGGCGCCTGAACTAATTCGGGCTTGGGGTATGGCATGGACCACCGAATTAAATAAATAAATTATTTCGACCCTGTTAATCGTTTGCAGGTGACTTGGAGATCAACGATAGTTTACCGTTTACTCGATAATAATTAATTTTTACAGATTTTATGAAAATAATTGAAATTTTTATCGGGAGATGACCCCCCAGTTTTCCGCAATTAAATAAATTATTTTTTTTGGGCCCTGTAAATTGGTTCCTGGTGTTTTACAGGTCAATGATAGCTAAAAATTAGCGGTTAATTCATAATAAGTAGATGTTAATAATTTTTCAAGTTGAGCGCTGCCTTCGGATAAAAATTGTAATTATTTTACAAAAATCATTAAAAATCAATTATTATGGATCAAACGGTTAGCAAGTTCCGGATGCAGCAAAGTTGACACGAACAGTTAACACTGAATTTAGTGGCGATGCCCAACAGGAGCCGGTACGACTTCCCGAACAAGTTCTTGGTAAATCGGATCAGCTACGAAAACCGACTCGAATAAAATTCACTCACCTCGATTACTGTACGTCATGTAATTACATGAACACCTTCAACGAAGTTAGTTTCAAGATTACTCTCTCGCTGAGTGGTTTTAGAAATAGCATTGATTTGAACAATTTAATTAAATAAGCTTTTGACGAGTGGAAAGAGAATGTTAAATTTTGTGCTCATTGTAACGAGTATGTTAAGTTCACTTAAAAGACGAGAAAATATTCAACTTCCGATATACTTATTGTCCAGTTGAATATATTCAACGTAAATGCAAAAAACATCAAGCAGAAAATCGAGAATTCGAATTTGAAGGCGGTGCCAACAACTTCCTTTTCTGTTGTAAGTAATCAATATTCTGTCAATAGTGCTATATTTCATTGTGCTATGAAGCGTGATCACTATACCTGCTAATTGAGAAACAATCAAAATATTTGCGTTAACATAAATGATACAGTTATTTCAAAATGTCGATGGCCACGAAATGCAAAAGATGTATATATATTATTTTTGGAGAAAAAAAGAAAGATTTGAAAATATGAGAACAATCTGAAAGGTCTTCCTTCCTTTGTGACTATGACACCCTCGACAAAAGTTAATGTATATGTCTAAAATTTGTCTCAGGCCCTTTTCGTTGGATCGACACGTGAGTAATTTTGAGGAAAACCAATGTGAGCAGTTATAGGAGCCCTCAAAATGGTGATTATCAAATTCAACCCTTTGAGGCTATTATTGTTCATTGTACTATAACGTATTCCCATGAAAATTATGCAAAAATGTAAAATTGAGGAAAAAAAATCGATTGAATGATAATTGATACATAATTCATCTTGTTCATTATATTACTGTGAAAACAACTGATATGCTTGCAAAAAGAAGTGAAATCCTATGAAAAAATCACAAAAAAACTTTTGTGAAAAAAGTTTGCCAAGTGGAGGTTTTATTGTTTGATCCTATTTTCCTAAAAAATATTCTCAGTTTTATTCACAAAAAAATACGTGAAATGAAAAAGACGCTAAGCATTTCCCTCACAAATCATATTGATTAGAGGGATTTAACATCTCAAGTGACTGAGTCCAGTAATGTAAATGAATGGACAGGTCGCCATTGGGAACGCTAAAGAAAAAAATTTCCAGCTTGAGAATACACATAGCTAATACATGTTGTCATATGCCCATGTGTGAGCTGACTTTTATTTATCTACGAGCACTCTTGAATTAACGATCTTGACAAAACTATCGCCACCAACGGTAAGTAGTTTCGCTGATCACCAATATATGGCGCTTCCTCCTCTTTCAAACGGTGTCGATTTTTGTAACATAAAGATTGCGTGTTTTTGATGAACACCCAAAGGCGCCTATAGAAGTTTTACTCCAAAAACGAGTAATTTGACATCCCATGCGCAATTGCAACCATTTTCAAAAGCCTGGAAAGTCACCGTTCAGATTCAAGATTTTTTTTACTATTGTGGAGTCGTTTTTTGCATTGAATAGAGATCGAATTAACATTCCAGTTTGCCAGTAGTAGTTGAGAAATTTCCAACGTGTTGCAATAAAAACCTGCAACGAGATTTTTGTCGTTAGGGGTTGAAATCCGCCTGGAAATAGAAAATCACCCTGTTGTATGGCCAGTGGAGACGTAAGAGGCATCTAGCAGAAGTCGAACAGGCCTCGGATGGATGGCATGCAAGAATTCCTTCCGATGAGGGGCCAAAGACATAGCGGTTTGGGGGAAACTGCTACCCATGTCGACCCTGAGGTCGTTAGTTGACTATTGCTTAATTGTAGTTTGGCCAGCATGTGATAGGGAGTATTGGGGCCGACGTACAGGCCGTACAACTGGGCAACTCGGATGCGTCTACCGACTTAGACTAGGGACCAACGCTCAGGTGAGAGGACTGGTGCCCCCGGGATCCTGTCGGGTTGATTGGCCGTGGCATGCGTAATGGAATTACCGTGCAGCCATCGAGAAATCCAGACTAGAGGGAGAAGATCCTAGGAGATTTCGGGCAGTCGAGCACGAGCTCCCGACTAGAGCGGTTTCCAGGTCGCTCGCTAGCTAGACTTAACATGGCTGAAAGACGCTTAGTGTAGCTCACACCTCCTCATACGAGTGATGGAGATTCACAAAGACGTGCATAGGGAGATGCTCCTGCATCTCCCGCGAAATCTCATGTCTGGCTTCGGAGCATGTGGACCTTTGTGTTTCCGGAGTGTATCTGATCCTGGAAGAAAGATATGATGGTGTGTGGCCCGTGGGTCTGGAGTCGAAGGGAGTGTCCGGTCGATCTGACATGCGCCGCAATCTTGAGTAGCCAGGGGCAGGGGCTGGCGACGTTACGTGTTCACTAGTGGCCGATACGACGGGCAATGATTACGAAATTAATTATCGCCCTGTGAGTAAATTATTTTGGCTGGAAAAGCGAAATTAAATTAACCAGTCCGATTTTACGGACGAAGCCCCACCACTCCTTCGGTCTGAGGCTAAAGTCTCCATACCACCTCCTGGAAATCGCCTCGCGATCGGCTGGAAATTTTTCCCCTTCGGGAGAAGTCTCTACAGGGGTTTTGCGCCCCGGGAAGCAGCGTTTTGGCATGCCGAGGCGGTTTTTGTCCTCCCCCAACCTGGTGGGGGACCATGCAAGTGATCACATTGAGAAATTTCGTTCTACACTCCCGAGTTGGAAAGTAAGACAAAGGGTTTGCACGTTGCGGGAAAATGCCCCGTGTAAAATTACCACGGAAGGAGGGCAGGAGTGTGAAGGATGAGGCACTCAAGGCGGATGAAAATCTCCGAGGCAAAGCCTCATCCTGTGGCGCAGTTGGCAGATAGCCAAGACTTCCCCGGGGATAGCAATGTCCCATGGAGGACAAATCCTCTCAAAGAGCCGCAGTTTCACAAAGGGAATCCCTGGTAACCGTGAGTTGGAAAATACCCTCGGCACTGTCAGCAAACTCCCACCGCACAGAATGGTGCCGAAAGATGGGCGCCAAGCAGAGAATACGTGGCTGAAAATCATCCAAGTAGGACGCGGAATCTGAAGAGGACCTCGACGAGGAAAACCTGGGCGGCACTGCGACAAATACCAAGCCGAAATGGGAATCCGGCAGGATTGCCATGGCAAAGTCCCGAACTGCAAAAGACGGGAAGATAAAGACTAGGAAGGACTGGCTATTTCCTCCAGTCCCAGTAGCCCCGGGACAACCTAGTCCCCTGAGAGCCTACAGGGATCGGATTACGGAGCTGGAAAATGAGCTCAGTTGATACAAATAGAATGTGGAACGCTATATAAACTTCCCTTCTATGATGTAAAAATGTTTGCCGTATGAAGGACGGCGGTGCTCCATATAGGCAAGAAAAGTGAATTGAAGAAATGGCTAGGAGCCGGATAGCTCAGTTGGGAGAGCACCCGATGCATAATCGGAAGGTCCCGGGTTCAAGTCCCGGTCTGGACTATCCATTTTTTCAGTAATTTTTCTCGCAAAAATTATATGGAGAATTATCCTGGTCCCCTTCCTACCTCATCCAAAATCCTATCCAACGACTCCTATGACGTCACAAATAGAATGTGGAACGCTATATAAACTTCCCTTCTATGATGTAAAAATGTTTGCCGTATGAAGGACGGCGGTGCTCCATATATAGGCAAGAAAAGTGAATTGAAGAAATGGCTAGGAGCCGGATAGCTCAGTTGGGAGAGCACCCGATGCATAATCGGAAGGTCCCGGGTTCAAGTCCCGGTCTGGACTATCCATTTTTTCAGTAATTTTTCAAAAAATTTTTACATCATAGAAGGGAAGTTTATATAGCGTTCCACATTCTATTTGTGACGTCATAGGAGTCGTTGGATAGGATTTTGGATGAGGTAGGAAGGGGACCAGAATAATTCTCCATATAATTTTTGCGAGAAAAATTACTGAAAAAATGGATAGTCCAGACCGGGACTTGAACCCGGGACCTTCCGATTATGCATCGGGTGCTCTCCCAACTGAGCTATCCGGCTCCTAGCCATTTCTTCAATTCACTTTTCTTGCCTATATGGAGCACCGCCGTCCTTCATACGGCAAACATTTTTACATCATAGAAGGGAAGTTTATATAGCGTTCCACATTCTATTTGTGACGTCATAGGAGTCGTTGGATAGGATTTCGCCACAACATAGTGGACCGGGTAGGCGTCGGAAAAACGAGACGCGAGACACAAGTGGGAACGTAACCCCAACGGAAGGAATTCCGGGGCTGAGTTTCACAAAGGCTACCTCGCCGAGTTACCTAACAGAGTTGGTGACCAGGATCTAGAAACTGGATCGGGACATCAGCGCACTATATGGGCTAGCGACGACCCTACCCCAAGACCGCGAGCCGGCCTGGAATAGGCATGAAGACTCTCAAGGACATAACCTAGCGCGACCAGTACTAAGAGAAGGAGACGCGTCAAGGAGTGAATCATGGTGCCGAAACGGCAACAGGCTACGGTCGAAGATGCCACGAGGTCGTGTGGTGTGAAAGACACCGAATTACTAAGCGTCCTTTGTGACGCACATCGCTTTTCGAAGTGAAAGAGGAAGAGAGAGCAGCGCCCAGCCCGCGATCCCAGAAAATAAAATAATCAAAATAATTATCAAAAAGTTCTGTGAGTATCCCGAATCAGCCGCAGGTTACGCCTAGCGGTGATGGAAATTACGGGGGGTTGAATATTATAAGATTAGACATTATAAGGGAGTTCCTGGTTAGAGGAAATAATGAAGGGTAGGGGATAATTGTTGGGAAAGTCGTGTCGGGTTTCTAATCACGCCGCGAAGAGGAATAGTTAATGTTATCTCCGGCCTGAGTTAGAGGAACTCCGTTCGCGAAAACTTCCGGGGATGAATAGCCTGGCTGCAAGTACCCCTGAGAGAGGGATCCGCGAGGACTTTTATGACTCCGTTTTAGGGTTGGAAGGTCGGTAGGGGTGTTACGACTGACACCTCGCTGAATTTCCGTTTCGTTGTGTTTGTTTAACTTCGGGTAAGTCCACGGATCCCCGGGTATCCAACCGGGTTAGACTAGTCATGAAAATTTCGGTTTCTCTGGGTTAATCAAAATTTTGGTTCCCCCATTCAAATTTGGATGGAGTTATTAGCGCGCAGTGGCGATCGTGTCGCGCCGTTGATCCACCGGAAGTTATCACCCGACGCAGCAGACACAGGACGAGTTTCGCCCAGGAAGCAGAGATAACGCCACGGGAACATCTCACCCAGTGCACACATATCGTGCCAAGGTGAGAGAATTTTCTAGCCAATTCTGCCAGTAACACCGGTTGCTGAAGACCCTTTTTGTCTGTTCGCGAGTGTTAGCAATCTCGTTCGATCATCGGATCAAATGGCGTTTTTCCTCCCTGGAGGTGTTCGCGAGTGTTTTTCGGCCCCGATTCATCCGGAAACCACGGCTGATCGGGTGTG
Organism: Fopius arisanus; assembly: GCF_000806365.1. Classification (NCBI taxonomy): domain Eukaryota; kingdom Metazoa; phylum Arthropoda; class Insecta; order Hymenoptera; family Braconidae; genus Fopius; species Fopius arisanus. Next base: position 100,952 of record NW_011887920.1, on the reverse strand, counting down.
GAGGGTTTGTTAATCCTATGGTACCATGCCGGTGGAGTTTTGGGGACATCCCGAGAAAGATACGTGTGAAAATCCCTGGGGAAACCGCCGGAAACCCCCGTGGAATGCGAGAATTAGTGCCCATTGGCCTTGAAAGACGTACGTGTCGGCTAAGCCTCGGATTTTTACACTCCGCTCCGCTCACCGTTGAGCGGGAACACCGCCCCAACAGCATTGCAAAATTCCCAGTTCGTAAAAACGACGATATCTCGCAAGTTATCGCCCGCGGTGGTGGAGCTTACCCGGAATTAATCGGACGCGCCGTCGAGAGAGTGTGAAATTAAAACCGTTGAAACATTATCATACTGCGTGCCGTGTATATTGGGCGTAGCGTTATTTCTCTCGCAATTACCCCTATCTCTCGTTTGGTCTCATTGCCTCTTCTAGACCCTCTTCGAGGATTTTTCTCGGTGGTATTCTACTCTCGCTTGTCAAACCTTATAAATTTAGAATATTCCTCGTTCTTTTAAATACTCGAGCGGGAATTGCTTTGGAGTTCCAACACTTTTGGAAAGATCCCGAGCCTCTCTAGAGGTGTCGCGGAACTACATGGAGAATGTTCATGGCCAAAAATTTATAAATCATTATTTCTACGGGTCTGTTAGATTGATTTGGGGAATACCGAGCCTCATTCGATGGCCCGCGGCATTAATTGGGGGTCTCTTCTGTCATAACGTTGACTTCAGTCAAGTGTGGGAGAATCCGATAACTTGGTCGAGGTCGTCGAATCAAATAGTCAGGTTTGGGCAGCTTTAATAGAGTTCCAGCTTTTTATTTTTTTTTGAACAGTTTTGCGCTTTTCTCTGAATCCACCCCTCTCTCCACAACCTAACAAACTGAGCAGCGCAGGCAGTCGTTAGGTCTCCCTTAACACATTCGCTGTGCTGGATCAAATAAGTTTTAGCATTCCGTTTCTGATTTTTCGTTAGGCTTGAGTTGCGAGTTGCTGATTCCTCGACCTCAGAAAATTAGGTGGCGCCCGGCACCCTTTTTTGGTCTCCATTTTTGCGTGTTTTTTTCGTATCGACGAGCAGGCTATAGAGAGGATGAGCGAAAGTGGGCCCTAATGTGGTATTGCTGCACCAAGATATATTCGTAGGAGGCATGTCATGCCTTCAGGGAGCGCTTCGGCATCCTCGATTTCCAGCAAATGTTGCATAAGGAGATCGCGGATCGTCGACAAGGCGCAGAGGAACGAGTAGGGGCGTTCATGACAAATATGAACTGCCTATTCGCTCTGCTCGCGTCGCAATGGCCTGGAGACGTCCAGCTGACGTACGTGTACGACAAAGTGTTCCCGGGCTACAAAATCGGCTTTATGCCAGACGAAAGATCAAGAGTAAAAGAACTAGACAGGCAAGCCCATCGAATAGAGAATTAAAACTCTCCGAACGCACGTGGCGGCCACCAACATGGCCATAATTTACAATCTGTCGAAGTCTCGCATACTGGGGCCCCTAAACCTCGAATAGAGGTCACCCGAGTTACCCAAGTAATGACGAAAAGGTTCGCAAAAGCTATGAAAAAAAAAAATCATTGAGAACAATGGGAGTGCTAAAAGCACGAAAGGTAACAATCGTCTACGACGAATGTGACCTCAGCGACCCTGACTATGAGAACGCACATGCTATGTGTCGTGCTCCCTCAGGGAAGGCTGGAGGACCTGGGAAATACCGGTACCTTTTGGCCTGTCGCAATTGCGACCAATTAGGCAACACCTTTCTTTTTTGCGGCGAACCAAGAACCGTATTTTGTTACGGTTACGTGGCAAAGGGGGTACATTTGCCGGTTTGCGAAAAGTGCCGTGCAAAGAAAGAGAGGTCTGCGTAATTTCATGTATGTCGTTAATACTCTCGGAACTGCGAAAGATACCTGCTGAAGGGGCGAGCGAATCGTCGGGAACGGGAGACGAAAAACTGCGAAGGCAGAATTATGGCAGTGCAAACCGCCGAATAAGCCACGGGATGAAAACTCCTGGAATAGCGGAAAGGGTGACGATTTGAAAAACTCGTATACGATCCCCTTCTCGACGCATTGGAACTAGCCTCGGCTGAAACAACTCCGGAAACGGCGTTTGTGAGGCAGGCGAGGAACGCAGGGAAAGCCTTCGCCTTTCACGCGGACATTAAAAACGACGAGAGAAATATTTGTAGTCAGTCCGACTCAGAAGGATCTGATGGCGTTGCTGGAAAGGCAGGGATCGACGTCCTGAAAACGCTAGGCGTCATAGCGAACAGAATACCACCGAGACAAGTTCTACTGGCGGATAGCTAACTGGAACTGGTCGTAGACGCCGCGGATACGCTCCTGGCCGTGGGTGGACGGACAGTCCCAGTGGAGATTCTGTTGCGGACGCCGCAGTTACTACGGTTAAGATTTTTTATTTATATATTCGAAAAACTTGGTGTATCCACAAAAGATGGGGCTTTGGAAAATCCCATGCAATAGCAAGGAATGTCGGTATGACCGGCCTAAATGCCGAATATGCGAAGTGACCACAATAAAAGAGACCACCTAGCAGGTATTCAAGTGGCGGTCATTATAACCTGAAAGGCGTTAAGGAGTGACCATCAAGGGGAGAACACCTGGAAACCATGAATCATATAAAAAGAAGCCACACAATTTGGAAAGGCAGAGCTACGGAGATCCTTTTCACTCTATTGAATTTAGGGGGCCAATAACGTAAAGAACCCTCCAATGGTAACCGCAGATGTGAGCTGCCCCAAAGAATTAAAAATGTCGGCAATTCAGAGATGGACCATCCCAGCCACGGGTTTGCCGATAACGACAAAGGAAAAGGTAGGCCAATAGGGGGTAGATCCGCCCCGAGTGCCTCCCCCCATTCGTTACAGCGGGTTTGCCGGGACCTTGACGTCACCTGCACCCCATACCTAACGAAAGTTATGAGATGGCTTCCAGAAATTGGCACAATTCACCAGATAATTTCTTGTTGTCCAAACAAGGGGACATCTCCAGCCTCAAAGGGTCCTCTCCATTTTATCCATCGTCAAAGGAGGTGTCAAATTTATGGGCCATGAACGTCAGAACGATGCGTAAACATGCCACTTTTGACATTAGAACAACATTAATTAGAGAGCGGCCAATGCGCGCTCGTCCCGTCTTTTTCTTAAAAACTTCTTCACACGTGGGGAAATGGGGGGTAGCATTAGAGTGAGGGTACATTGCTCAAAAACATCTCTTTTGAATACATTGTTAATGATATGAAGATTCCTCCCACCATACCTCAAAAAACGTTGGATGACGAAATCTCAAAATGTCAACGGCTATAGGGGAATCACGGCCGAACAGTATATAAAGGGCGGTTTTTTGCTATATAAAAGCAGTCTAATTTAAATCTTCGAGGCGTAATCTTCAAGTGGTATCCTGCTCGTCATCGAGTTCAACTCTCCAGGCCCAGTCTTCAGGAGAGCAACTCTGCAGGACCACCCTCTGACGTCACCGCTGGGCACCGCTTTAATCACTACCAACGAGTCCAAAGTAAAATTTCCACTCTTGGTTATTAACGAGGGGCGCTGCCCATTAATAAAGACCCTTCGAGATCCATCTGCTGGGAAGCAGCTCTGCAGCATCGCCCACTCTCATCGCTACTACGTCGAGTGGACAGCTCGATTTTCTTCACTACGTCAGATCGACGAGTGTTCTCCAAGGGTGGCAAACCCGCCGATCCGGTTACAAATTCTTGATTTTCGACGAGGGGCCCTGCTCAGTAATAAAGCTGACCCTTCAAGATCCGGCTGTTGGGAAGCAGCTCTGCAGCATCGCGCACTCGCATCTACAGCGAGTGGACAACTCGATTTTCTGCACTGCGTCAGATCGATCGTATTTCTGCAAACTAGCACCGACCTGGTAAATCGCTCAACGTACAACTGAGTTTCTCCCGAGCGTTCAGCCGATGATATTTCTTCAAGCCAGGACCGACCTGCCAAAATGCTCAGCGTACAAAGGAGTTTACCCCGAGTGTGCAGCTCCAGGATCACCTTACACCTAGCAATATAAAGCTAGCGAGCAACCAAGTTTTGCTTGAGTGGACACCTTAGGCCTAGCATCACTGCCAACACCTCCGGAGTCACATCATCATCATCACCAGCGCTGAGGAAGCATGTTTGAGCAGTTTTCAACCCCATCAGTGCTAGAGGATCTAGCATTCTTTGCTAGATCCTCTAGCATTCTTGGCTAGAAAACACCAAGAGATCACCCTTTCAGAAAAGTCAGAAAATCTCACCAACAACATTTACACTATTCTCTCCTACACTCTTTCCCTCTCTACCCCAGGTTTTTATTTTGGACTTTTACTATTCTGTACCTCAAGTGAAGTTTAATAAATTTAAAATCTATTTAAAGGGAAATTTAAGGGTATGTTTCTCTTTGTGTGCTAATTCCTCATATTATAAGCATTGTGTACTTCTGTACTTACTCCCACGCACTAGGCCCCGCCAAGTGACATTTATAAGATCCTTTCTCTTCCGGACACTACCTGCGGTGATTAGTTACGGTCAACTCACCTGAAGGGTCCACCTGTCATTCGATATTTCGACCTACCTAGTGATCTGGTGTCGGCTACAAAGGGCAAAATGAGGGATGATGCGTGCATGGGAAAAAACGGAGGATTGAGGATGGGGATTGGTGGTGGAATGAGTTGAAAACTCTTTCACGAAGAGAGAACGAGTTTCATGGGAGAAACTGAGGGGTTGAGGGTGGACGGAGTGCATCAGGGCGAAATGGAGAAACTGAAGGAGCGAAGGTGGAATGAATTCATTATCAAAAAATGGGATTTTGCGGATGAGACAAGCGAAGTAAAATGTCAGGGTCAAGTTGTGATTGATGATAGAATAAGTGCATGAGAAAAATGACGGTTGAGGGTCGAATGAGTTTGTCGGGTGGAAATGCGGGTCGACAGCGGGATGAGTCCATGGGTAGAACTGAAGAATTGAGGATGGGATGAGTGTGCCAGGGCGTATATATGGATCGGCTCAGGTTGTAATTCTGAGTTGATCTCTACCTACAAAATTCGAGCCCATTTTTGCACGCCTCATTACCCAATTCCGAGATTGAATATTAAAAAATGTCTCTACAGAGGTATATAGATGGACTCCGGAGATGAGTGTATATGCCAGAGATATTTGTTATTGCCCCCACCGACCTTCTTCGAATTAGGGTAGTGAGTGTTGAATCACCCCCCGAGTTGAGTCATATATTCACCCTGATACACTCATCCTATTCCCAATTCTTTATTTTTACCCACGGACTCATCTCGACCGTTGACCCCCTTGTCCAGCTGATACACTTATCCGACCCTCAACCGTCATTTTTCTCATGCCATCCTATCATCAACCACAACTTCACCCTGACATTTCACTTTGCTCATCTCGCCTGCAAAATCCCATTTTTTCTTAATAAATTTATTCCATCTTTGCCCCTTCAGTTTTTCCCATGCCGTGAGAACATGATCAATCTCCATTTCACCCTGACGCACTCAGTCCACCCTGAATCACTCAGTTTCTCGCATGTAATGAGCGCACCATCATCCCCTAAGTCACCCTAATGCACTCCGTGCACCCTCAACCCTTCAGTTTCTCCCATGAACTCATTCTACCATCAATCCCCATTTGTACCTGACACACTCATCCAGCCGAAAACCCCCATTGCAACCTGCCACGTTCATTCTACCTGCGATTCCTAATATTTTTCTACCGCACTCTATATAAATAAAAAACCACAAAAAAACTTTTGTGAAAAAATTTTGCCAAGTGGAGGTTTTATTGTATGATCATATTTTCCCAAAACATATTCTCAGTTTTATTCACAAAAAAATACGTGAAATAAAAAACACGCCAAGCATGTCCTTCACAAATCATATTGATTAGAGGGACTGAACATCTCAAGTGACTGAATCCAGTAATGTAAAGTTTACATTAATGTAAATATTAATCAATGTAAATATATAATTAAATAATGTAAATATTAAGTCCCTAATATTAATTTATTCAATTACAGAAAACTGGGGTTCATCTTCCCATAAAAATTTTAACTATGTTCAAAAAATCTGTGAAAATTGATTATTATCCATTGAATAAACGGTAATCTATCATTGACCTGCAAGTCACCTGTCAACCATTAACAGGGTCCAAATAGCTAATTTATTCAAGTCGGTGGTCCATGCCATACTCCAAGGCCGAATTAGTTCAGGCGCCACCGCTACGACACTTTCATTCGGAAACTTATTCATACGCATGAGTATGTCGCCGGTAGTCTCTGGACAAAAGGAGGAAAAGAGAGAAAGACACACATTATGATATTCGTTGCCAACTTTGACGAACAAATCTAACGCTGCGAGAAAATAAAACTGAGGAAATATGACATTATGATGGTTGCTATGGAAGGATATTTTTATTTAGTGATTCAATCGAAAAAGTAAAAATATCTTCATAAAGCTCACAGTCAACTTATGTAATGTAACTAAGGCCCTATTTCGCGAAAAATTCTCGTATTACGAGAAAAAAAATCAAACACATTTTCAGAGTAGTTGTGTCGTGTATATTATACGCGACAGCATCGGCATGTGACGTCACACCGGTAAAACCTCCACTTCGCTGATACGCAGTCGCGTATGTTGATAAGAATATTTATAGGCCCTTCTTTGATTTTTTATTAATTAATCAAAATGGTGACTATGCGATCGTCTGTTCTTCATTATCGACATTCGCTAAGAAAATTTAAAGCAATTAGAATCATTCGATTAACTGATGAACGTAATTACCTACACTCTCATGTAATTAGGACAGAATAAATGTAATAATGGCGAATGTGAATCAAAATCAAATGATGAACAACAGTACAGCTCCGAGAAGTTGACCACTGAATTAATTAAATTAATTATTTGTACCATGTGGTTTGCAGGTCAATGATAGATGAAAATTAACGTTTGATGGATAATAATTGATTTTTAGTGATTTTTTTTATTTTTTATGAGTACTACCTTTAATAATTGATCTCTTTCGGGTATTCACATTGCGAAAATAATATTTCTCAACATTTTTTTATAGAGGTATTTTATTATTAAATAAGTTTTTTTTTACATTTCTTATCAACTAATACTTTTTTTTATTATTAATAATATTCTTAAACTTGATACTCTCCTTCTTATGAACGAATCCATTAACTGGTAATACTGGAAGCACCTTACAGTATGGAGATAAAACGCTGAAAGGGAAAAATAAATTTTTAAAATAATTATCAAACGACTTTTAACGGAATAGTGATATTGAGACTTACTTGGATATAGGAAAATATGAATCGGGGTTTGATATGAGAGAACGAGTAGGGAGAGATGAAAGCATGACTCAGTATTTCATCAACAATTGAAATAAAATACTGAGCCTCTGCCAAACATGCCTGCTCCAGGAGAAGGTAGAGGACCTCGCCGATCATTCCTGGATTGGAAATATTGGGATTTCCAGTAGCTGAAGGAGACATAGTATATATACACAATTAACAACCAAGTACCAGGTATTAACCAAATGATGTAGTAGGGAGAGATGCAGACGTGCACTTACGCGTGCGGATGTGTGTGTAAACCTCTATTACCGATCAGAAAATGACCCATGCCGCGGTCGATAAGGAAGGTACCTGACTTATCGACCGAGATTACCGACAGGTGGGAAACCCATCATATGGTAACGCTTTCCTAGAAAGATACCAAAACATGCAGCCACCAGGTTCGAATGCGAAAAATCGGATAGGACGAATTCAAGTGAAATAAATCCGAGAGAGGTCGCCTAAAGTATAAAATTCAAAAATCCGAAGGCGCACAGATAAGGAAATAATAAAAACCTTATCTGATCGCAAACGAAAGGGAAAATTCACCCCTAATTGTCCAGTAACGTAGCTAAAAGGTGATGCTACTGGTAAAAAAGAAGCAGAGGGGATAAATGCCACCCGCAAAACGGTATAAAAAGCGCCGCAAACGGGCAGAAGTTATTCTTTCTTGTCGAGAGACGCGTGAGGTAATACGTCTGCGAAACTCGAGAAGCATTGGGGACCAAAAATGGCCCCACAAGTTGATCCATCCAAGGTCGAGAAATCACCTAAGGGAGAAGAAACGGAGATGGTAGATCCAGAGGGTACCAACCCGAGGAGATATCCTCTAGACGAAGCCGGAAGTTCTGGCGCCGCTCGGGGTAACGATCGTCACGACGAGCGACGAGGAAGTGAAACCGAGGAGGACTCCTCCGAATGCGAGCAGAAACGTGTACTGGTGGAACACGCTCGCACCCTCGCCATACAGGATGAAAATTCCGCCCCTCGACCATGAGGGAGACCGCCAGGGAGCAAGAACGGAAGCGGTCGTAGCAGCAGGAATGCTACCGGCGCCGTGACACCCACGGAAGAGATTCCCGGGGTGAAAATCACGAAGGCGACACCGACAGAAGCCGAACTATTGGCTCAGGTGCAACGCCTCGATAGAGAGCTCCGCGGGCGGATAGGCCCAACGGGAAATAACGAGGACCGACTCAAAAACGAGCGAGAAAGGGAGAGTCAATGGCAAATTCCCGCCAGGGAAAGGCCAGTCTTCAACGAACGAAATCCCGCACCTCCGAAGAGGCAGAGGTATTCGTCGGATGAAGCGAGTGAGTGCGAATATCGCGATCGCCGAGAAAATTATTTGAACACCCAAAACGTCCTCGAGGCCTTAAAGAAATGGGGAGTTCAGTTGTCAGGAGGACCGAAGGAGGATGTGGAAGATTTCATATCCCAAGTCGATGATGCTATGAAGACCCTCAGAATCCGGGAAACGGATTTACTGGGAGTCCTAAGAGGTTGTCTGAGCGGCTACGCACTAACGTGGTATCGCCAAGTGGAAGACGCGTGTCACGCCTTTCGAGAGAATTTCGGGGAGTTAGACTACCAGGTAGCCCTCCACGAAGAAATAGCAAGCCGTCGCCAAGGCGAAGACGAACCCGTAGCCCGATTCGTGGCTAATTTAACGGGACTGTTCGCCCGCACGGACCCACCATGGCCGGAACAACAGAGGCTAACGTACACGTATCACAATACGTTGCCCAAGTTGCGGATTGGTTTCAACATGAACACGAATGCCACAATAAAGGCATTGGAGAAGCACGCTATGGGGCAGAAGACCCTGTACGCGAGCGCCAAGAAATGGCAGCCCCCTAGGCAGCCAGAGGAATCTCTCTGCCCGAGCTTCGCGTACCGAAGTCTCAAGGCACAGAGAAATCCACAGAGAACGGCGATCAGGTCGATGACTAACCCAGAAATCGACCTAGAAACTTCCGAAAGAGACGAAGAAACAAATCTGTTTTTCGAAGATTTAGAAGTGGCACACGCCTTACAAAGTCGCGGTGCCTCTTCAGGGAGGGGTGGCGGTACCGGCTATGCCAGACCCGGAGCCAGTCGACCAAACCCAGCTGGACTGAAGTGCCATAATTGTGACCAGGGAGGACACTCCTGGCGCCTATGCACAGAAGCCAGAACAGTCTTCTGTTACGTATGTGGCAGAAAGAATGTCCACTTTCACCAATGCCGAAGGTGCAATCCGGGAAACGCGGAGTCGGCCGCGTAGAGAGCCAAAATATGCCGCCACAGACCTCGGAAGCCACAGTCGAGGAGAAGGAGAAACCCTCAGAGACTGAAGAGCGAGCGCCAAGGCCACGAACCCCAACAGCGACTCGAATAGAAGAGCCAAAGGCCAAGGTAGAAGGCGAAAGCCTCACGTCATACCTAACGGACCCTTGGAAGAGTTTCTCGCCAGAGGAAATCCCAAGTTGGGAAGCCCTCAAACAGGCGATGAAAGAGGGCAAAACACTAGCCTTCCACGTGGATATAAGTATCGATGGAGAAAAGATACGAGGATTAGTCGACTCTGGGGCATCTCGAACCTTCGCTGGAAAAGCGGGGATTGATTTGCTACAGGAGTTAGGCATTCCCGCAACAAGAATACCACCACGACGAGTACTGGTAGCCAACAGCCAGCTCGAAATGGTGAAAGATGCCTCCACCATACCCTTAAACATTGGCGGGCGAGAAGTCGAGGTAGGAACCCTCTGCATGGCCTCGCTGTCTGAGGATTTCATCCTAGGAATAGACTTTCTGAAAAAGGCGCGAATGGTTATCGATTTCTTCGACCAGTCGTGGTTTTTCCGGGACAAGCCCAGCGAGTCATTTAGATTCGTAGCCGTTGAGAGAGCCTGTCACATAACCATGTGTAATGGCCTCAGGACGCCAGAAGAGGAGCAACATAATATGTTCCAGAGGATGCTGGACCGAAAGATTCCAGTAATCGAGGGAAGTCCTCCACTTTCCAAACTGACACCTCACCGAATTGACGTTGAAGGTCACGAATCAATTCGGCAGAGAGTCAGATTAGCCTCCCATCACTTGAAATTAGCGATGTGGAAAGAGGTTGACGACATGCTCAAAGATAGCATAATCAAACCATCAGCGAGCGATTGGAATAGTCCTGTCGTCATGGTGAAGAAACCCAATGGAAAATATCGGTTTTGTATCGATTTCCGTCGGGTTAATGACGTAACGAAAAAGGATGCCTACCCGGTCGCTAACATGACCAGAATCCTTGACGAGTTAAGGCAAGCCAACTACATCTCCACTCTAGATTTGAGTGCGGCGTATTGGCAAATACCGTTAGCGGAGGACTCCAAGGAGATCACCGCTTTCACGGTTCCAGGAAGAGGGTTCTTTCAGTGCGAACGAATGCCATATGGCCCCAGCAACTTTCCAAAGAGCACTGGATAAAATAATAGGTCCAGAAATGTACCCCCACGTATTCGTGTACTTGGACGACATTATTATCGTCTCAAGTACATTCCAAGACCACCTAGAGTGGCTCGGACGAGTACTGGATAAGGTTTGAGACCACGGGTTAAGCATCAACCATGAAAAGAGCGTGTTCTGCCCAGCCGAGGTGAAATACTTCGGTTTTGTAGTAAACAGCGAAGGATTGCAAGTCGACCCGGATAAAACAGCCGCGGTCGTCGAGTTTCCAGTACCCAAGAATCTCAAACAAATCCGAAGATTCTTGGGAATGGCTTCCTGGTATAGACGCTTTATACCAGAGTTCGCAACGGTGGCCCAATCCCTGGCATGCCTAACCAAGGTGAAGCAGCCATGGGTCTGGGAAACCGAACAGCAGGAGGCATTTGAGGCGCTGAAAAAGCACCTCACATGAGCCCCCACACTAGCGTGCCCGGACTTCTCCCTACATTTTACTTTGCAAACGGATGCAAGTAGTGTGGGATTGGGAGCCGTACTCACACAAATGCAGGAAGAGCAGGAATGCGTAATAGCATACGACACCCGTTCCCTGACAGATCCCGAAACCAAGTATACGGTTACGGAGCAAGAATGCCTAGCGGTCGTATGGGCCGTCGAGAGGTTCCGCTGTTACCTGGAAGGTTATCCCTTCACGGTAATAACGGATCACAGCAGTCTTCGGTGGCTTCATAAAATGAAGGACCCCGCCGGAAGACTTTTATCTTGATTTCGACCTCCGCTAATAGCTCACGAAAATTAAGTTCTTAAACGTAAAAAATTACTATTTTATTTTCGGTTGTAAAAGTAAACTGTTACGGAAGCACTCAATTTAATAAAATAAAAATGAAAATTTATTTGTGAAAGGAAGAAATAACATGGAAGATAACCATTCGGAAACATATTGCTAATTTATTAGCAAACACAACTATATGATATACGATATAAGATCAATTCTCCACTTGTTTACTTTGAATCAAATGCTGCGATTTCACCAGTTTCTTCTGCTAAAAGAGACAGTTTTTATAGTCTGCAAAGGTAATTGTTCTCAGTGTTGCCCCTCTCACACCCTTGGCTCGTTTTTTCTCTCGCGCATCACACAACACCTTAAAAGTATAAAGCTTGGCACGCAGGCCCACAAAATCAGTCATAATTTTACCATTACATTCATCATTCATTAAACCTATCACTTTTGTATTCACTCTTGGTATTTGATAAACATTCTCCGCTGGGGAGTCGGAAGTGTCAAATTTCGAAATATCTCTTTTGATGAAGTCATAAATGTCGGCAACATTAAACTGATACAGAAGGCTGTCTGTGGTTGTGTACATTAATTCAGATCGCTCTCCAAATTCACGTCTCACATAATTATATTAGAAATCGTAGATGTAAATTTTCGACAAGTCCAAAATGGCAAATCCAATGTAGATTGGTTTATTGAATATAATTTGAACTCTTTTCAGCTCAATGATCGTCATATTATCGTCCAATATTAGACTACTCTGGAAATTTGGTTGGGCAATGTAGGCTCTCGCGCCATATCGTCCATCCCACTTGGTGATCAACCTGACATCTCTGTGCTTCCCCAGATTTTCCATCGTTTTTTCAAAAACTGCGTTGTTCATTAGCTTGAAAAAATTCTTTTCAAATTCATTTGTCGATTTTGTTCGCATCTCTGTATTTAAGTCGATGTTGGGCTTGAGCCATGCTGCTTGCTTGAATTTTAGGATTCGGTGGATTTTCGTTAATCGCATACCAAGCCTCAGACATTGCTTCAAATTTCGATAATGAATTATATAGTCTTTTTTATCGTAGAGTGTTGTCATGAGCTTCGTATTCTTGCGATTCACTGGAATAAAATGCTCGGGACATGGTGGCAAGTCCTTGTGTACATCATGCAGCTCTTTAGGATACTCCAAGTCCACCTTCAAAATCAATCCAATCGGTGAATTATCAGGAATATTGACGACATTAAATCCATCGACATTTTCCCACTCAAAAACACCCAAGGGCAAGTACTGACTCACAGCTGCTCCATATAAATTGTTGACATCAAAGTACATGAGACTCCTCTTCGTTTGGATTATAATTCTCACCCATATATCGATTATTGGCATGAGCATAGCGCTTTGTGCATTAAGCTACACCACCTCTGATCCTTTTTTCAATAAATAAGAGCTTATCAGGGTCTGTAAAAAGTTCGAATTCCACTCTAGTACATTTGAGCATTGCATCGAATGCCAGTCCAGGTGCTGTGTAGTAGTGCAGTGGGTCGAGTTTGTAGACTGAGTAACAACTTTTTGGACACACTTGGGCTGCTGAGAATTCCCGGGACTGCGCGCACGTGTGCGGCTCCATTGGTACAATCGTTTTTAGTTTATCATTTACTAGCACCCCGATTTTCTTTACTTCATCCATGAACCACGCAATACAATCACTTCCATGTTTAATTTGAAAGCGTCATAAATTATTATCGAAGGAACACTGCAAGTAAAAGGCAACACTGTATGGAATATGTTTTTGATGTAAGCTATCATCATCACCGTCATCACTGGGTTGTAGGACACACTCGAGATCGGCGTAAATCGTGAATGGTACAGCCACCTTATATCTGTGATTTTTAAATTTCAAGATTTTCATCTCTTCTGATGGTAAAATCATTTTTCACTTATTGATAATGTAACAATCCTGCCTATGGCTCTCATAATTTTTTTCCGTGTGAAAATGACACAAACACCGATCACAAAGCCACATACGATGTTCAAAACGGGAGATTTGCGCGCTCACAAGTCTTGAGAGATCTCTTATCCATGCGAAGTGGTAAATTGGTTGAACATCAGCGACAACATGCACATTCGAACAAAAGAGAAGGAAGTGAATTGTGGGTATGCGCACGTTCATCTTGCTGAGGTAGAAAAGGCCTATTTCCCTCTCACTATTCACTCCACCTTCAATTCCATAAACATTAATTGACAAGTCATTCTTTTTCTCAAATTTTGGAATATCATTCAAGGTGACGGGGAAGCGAATGTTTGCATAATCAAGTAGTTTGTGACTGTGTGGAAGAGTTGTAGTGGTATAGTCAGGATATGAGGCAGTAGCACATCGATTATTTTTTGCAGGAGGAAGAGCAGCTATGATCGACCACAAAATACAAAATTCATCTGAATTTTTGCCATTGATAACAGCTTTATTACGATGAATATTATAGAGCAGCTCGACGTACGTTGAAGAGACACCCTTGAGTGGAACATATCGGTTCATATTAACCATCAAATTTATAATTCCACTCAACACCTATCCCGAGTCACGTTCTTGGAAATCACCAATTTTTGTAAGCAATGGCTCACTCACATTCTCATCAAACCACCTTGCCAGATCTGTAGCTGGTAGAATGATTTCATTCGTCACATTGAAATATTTAACTTCACTAGTAATCACTTCATCCTTTTTCAATGTAAATTTGCAAGCTAAAATAGAATTGGCCTTTATGTTGCCATTCTTTCCGAGAACACTCCTCAAATGTGCTGTTGAAAGTTGTCTTGCATCATTGCGGATGGAAGCTGGATCCTTATGTTGGAGATTGATTACAATGCCCGTACGAATACGACTGTGACAATCTGATGGTCCATCTCTCCAGCGTACACGATCTGCAAGCGCATCTTCATCTCTGCTATGCGATGGTACCTGCATACGACCACCTCGATGTTATCTATTTGTGAATCCCTCTTGATAACCCTGAATTCAAGCAATTGTAGAGAGAATTTTATTTTTCTCACCAACCGATACATGATTTCGTCTTTTGAATACTCGAGTAAAACATCTAATATAGTAAGAACATCGATCAATTTATTGTTGAATGTCTTGAGATTGTGCATTCTGATAGACATGTTGGAAAATTTCAATTATTCTGGAACAGCGCACAATGTTGCTACGTTCCATCTTGAAATAAGACTAACAATCCTTAGGAAAATTCAGATCAATTTATATCATTGCTTGTTAAGGTTTCAATGAGTCATAAAGTTTCAGTGGGATCGATTCATTGCCATTTCTTCATCAATTTCTCAGAAGTAGGCAGACGCTTCAGTTTCCATGAAAAATTTGACTGTTGGATCGATTCACTAACATTTCTTCATGGAGTTCTCCGAAGTATGGTGGCAGTTGAGTTTCTGCGAAGAATTTGTCTGTTAGGTGGAGATTGCCTAAATTTATTGGAATTGTTTATACAATAATATTATAAGTGTTTATTGGGTACCCCCTCCACTTGCGACAAGCCTATAAATGGCTGGAGTAAATCAATTGATTCATCATTCAGTTTCTAACTTATAAGTCTAGTCACACGAAATTTGCTAAGACGAAGTGAATCGAGGAGAGAAACAATAATCAAAATGGAGAAGCACGCCTTGGATCTCCATGACATCAACAAAATCGCAAGTCAAACAAATTTGGTGCCAACCAAACGTCGAACGGAGCTGTCACCCAACCAGAAGTATTTAGTCATCGATCTGAAGGTGATTTCGCCTAAATTTGGTGCTAAAGTGGTGGGCCCTCTGAACGATGAGTGCATGGTGTATCTGCCACCACGACTGTCCAACGCCTTCCAACAGGATCCAACCAAATACCCTGAGGCCGCTGCCGCCAAACATTTGGAGATCACTTTCCTGGACGGCGAGTTCAACCCATGCCTCTTCAGCAATGTCGATCAGCAATAAAAATTGTGAATATTCAATGTACAACTCTGGAAATTAACCTGACTAGAATAGAGGGTTTAATAAATGATGATGATAACCTATGATTTTTTTATTTTTTTAATTAACTAAATTTAGCAATAATGAGCAATAATAGTCTATAATTTATGCGAAATTGCATTTTTTTTCTACAAAATCTCGACGGTGATATCTACGTAATTATTGAATTTGGTATAAAATTTGTGTTGCGGGAACCACTCGAACAGGTATAAAAAATATGAAAAAAGCGTGATATTGATTGAAAGGTGGCTGCCAAGATTACAAAAATAATGAAAAGCTATGAATTTT
Organism: Fopius arisanus; assembly: GCF_000806365.1. Classification (NCBI taxonomy): domain Eukaryota; kingdom Metazoa; phylum Arthropoda; class Insecta; order Hymenoptera; family Braconidae; genus Fopius; species Fopius arisanus. The sequence continues at coordinate 85,071 of NW_011887920.1, read as the reverse complement.
TTATAATTTTCGTAATCTTGATAGATACCTTTCAATCAATATCACGTTTTTTTTTATTTTTTCTATACCCGTTCTAGTGGTTCTCACAACTCAAATGTCAAACTGCTTTTGGCTGAAAAGATAAAATTTAAATGAAAGATGACGCTCGATAGATAGTCCATATGGATCCTAATAAAAGCTTATTTACAAAAAGAAGGATAACAGAGAAACGCATATTGTTAATTGTAATTATAAAAATTTATTTTAAAGAAACTCATTCTAGGTATAAAGAAACTTATTATGTTCACCGAAAACTTATTGTTATGCCCCAGAAATACCATTAAATTAAGAAATAGTATTAGGTAATTTCTCATTGATCTGGATAATATGACGACACGCGAAGTGGCACATATTATCCAAAACGTGTAAAATCGAATCAAAGAATGTAAATGTTGTAATATAAACTATCCCGAATATTTGTGGATTAAGTCCACATATATTCGTCATAATGTGGATCACTGGGGTGCAGTGTCAGCACTTCGCCCCATCAACGGCTATGGCCTTTACGTACACCTGGGACGTCAACCGATGTCTCTCCAGGTGTAAAACAAAGATAGAACACTTGTTGCAATCGAATCCACGATGAAATATAAGCTCGTGAGTTCGTTGCCACTGGGTCAGTTAGTCAGGTTGTCAGACACAGACAATTAGTAATCCGATTATTCGTTGAGTCACTTTCTTGTAATTCATATTGCCTGATATTTACGGCATTCATCAAAGACTATATTTATTGAATAAATCGTTTAACCGTTAAAAAGTTAAATCTCCCTGAGAGATATTCATTTCTAATTATCTACAAGTGATCTATCCCTATCATCGAACCCAACCGCTCGGGTCTATAACATTATTCCAGTTAAAAGAATTAATTTAGTCACAAAACCTTAATCTAATAAAAAAGGAAAAGAAAAAGCGTTGTGTCCTGGAGATTGGCGCATCTGAAAAAATACAGAATAGATTTTGTTAATTTGACTATGAAGAATGGTGAAGAATGAATTTTACTTACTTCATAGTGATTCTGCGCGTCCAGAATGATTACGGCGGCTGCCGCAATACCCTGCGCGTGAGGCAGCATCTCAAGGCCCTCAACTTCACGGCCCACCAGCTGCAGGAAGTTTAAGAACTCCCTCATGTGCTGGGGGAGCTGCGATTCCTATGAACAGAAGAAAATGATGAGACATTAGGCACAGGAAAAGAAGGAAATGGTAACTGATTTTAGTATTTTACCTTGATGGCGTAATAATTTTCACCCAGGTATGCCATGAATTTGACCACCAAATCCATGGGTGCCTGGAGACGTGAGACAATATTATAATATCTGAGGATTTTCTCCCCAGATTTTTAATTAATAATTGAGTTAGCGTATTGACAAGACGGTAGAATTTTGTTATTAATTTACCTCTGGATAGATTTTAATATTGGTTGATAATCGCTTGGGATGCTTAAATGATCCCATTTGTCGAAAGAAAATATTTCCATGAGGACAGAAAATCAGCTTGGCTCGAACATCTCCCATTGTGACAAAAGTTCCACCAACTTTATAATGACGATTGATGAAATCTCTCAGCTTCTTCTTCACAGCCCTTTCTGACATCACACCTTCCCATTCTTCAGGTACGAAAATTCGAACAGGTTTCACATCATCATCTTTGTCATCTGCTGGTGGGCAGACAGCTTCCCCCACTCGAACAAATGGTTCTGTGTCATCCGCTGAATTACTTGGTGCAGTCTGAACATTCGCTGGAATCACTGGTGCTACCTCTGATATAGTAGAATCAGGTGGATCCATCTCCATTGAATCAGAGTGTTCCACAACCATCATCGAGCTGTCTGATGATAGGTTTGGAAGATCACCCAAACCTTTCCCCTCAGGTGCTGGAGTCTCTGGAGACTCGGGGTCCGGGCTTGCTGGGGAGTCTACAATCCCCTTCTACACAGGTGCTGGACTCTCTGGAGACTCGAGGTCCGGGCTTGCTGGAGAGTCTACAATCTCCTTCTCCACAGGTGCTGGACTCTCTGGAGACTCGAGGTCCGGCCTTGCTGGAGAGTCTACAATCTCCTTCTCCACAGGTGCTGAAATCTCTGGCGAATCATCCACGTTTTCACTGACATCAGGTGAGATGGTGTCGGGATCTAATGGGGTAGGAGCATCCCAAGCATCATCATCATCACAGTCAGTAAAGCTTCCAATCTCTGACTCTCCATCTGATGAACTGATCGGGTCAATTGCATCCCATTGCAAATCTCGCTTCATCCTCTCCGAAGATTCCAACTTTTGAGTAAATTGACGAATTGTTCTCACTTCACAAGTTGAAATTCTATTGCTTGTTGGTTGGTCCGTATCAACAGACATCACAAAGGCAGAGCACCTTAACACTCACGTCACAGAATCAAATGAGTTCTGTACTGGGGAGGAGATTCCTTATAAAGATCTCATTTACCTAGCGAGTGATCCCCCCTCCAATCACATTTTTTTTTCTCATCATGGAGCTGGAGAACTTGGAATCTATAAAAATGTCAGCCCTAGTCCATCTTAATGAATATTGTATTAATATTAAGAATACGTGACCGGATAGGTGAGGTTCAATTGTATGAAAACGTGTTTACTGTGAAATTCAACCGAAAAAAATTCTCAATGGTTTCGGCTTTCTCAGTATCGCGAGGGCATAGAGTCGGATAGGTATTTTTTAAACTAACATTATGAAAACGTGATCAAGTTGGTGTCCCCACTCCCTCCAACCTTCTGGAGATGTGCACACCATCCACCCAAGCTATTCAGTGGTGGTTGATTGCTAGAGGATTGAGCAACATTCACAGTTACTTTTACAATATGACAGTTGTCATTGATATTGAAGGTTTCAAGAATTTTGGCAACGAATTTGTTGTAAAAGAATTTGCAATTTCCGCGCTAGAACTTGATGGTGATGGAAAGTTCGTGCATGTGGCAGTTTTAGTGGATCCACCGCATGAATGGGATGAATTGCTTCCCAAGTAGAAAGAAGTGAATCAGTGGTTGTCATATCAGTACCATGGACTACATTGGGACACTCCTGGAGATATCAAATACGAGACATTGAGTGAATATGTGAATAATATTCTGAAAAATCTTTCACACATTTACGTCCAAGATTCAGAGAAGAAGAACTGGCTACAGCAAATTATCAAGAATGAAGTGCCAATTGAGGATTTCAATGATTTTGGCAGTCCTGATATGGAGCCTCTGGAAGGTGATGGTCTTTTCAAGTGTGTCTACCATCACAGCTTTTTTGATGGTAGTCCTACCCAGTACCATTGCCCCCTTGAACATGTGCAACGCCTGAAAAAATGGTTCACCAAGTACAACGCGTGGTGTCTACAGAAATCGTTGAAGAAATATTGTGAAATTCAGCATTTAAATACACTGACCACTCAGGAAATTGCATTTCTACCGAAGCATTTCCTCAAAACCCTTGCCACAGACACCGTGGATGCGGCTTGGGACAAGTTGCCTGAGATGAGGCAGAGGGATGCTAGCATCGCTAAGCTACGCTATTGCCGCAAGCATTAGTGTTCAATATCAGCCTCATCACTCAATCCAATCCCCCCACCAATAGCGAAATGCCCGCTGTGTCTCTATCATCGCTGCTAATACACTCGAAGTCACAGTATATTATTATTGAATAAAAAACACCTATGCATGTATTTGTGTACTATTTCATTGAGACCCGTAGCTCGCCCCCTCCTCCACCACTCCAATAAGATCAACATTTCAGCTCACATATAAACATCTTTGTAAAATCGCATCAGTTGACTCTCGAACACCATCCATATGAGATATCATTCTTCTTGAATAGTCAAGTTAAAGTTCATTAAAATATAAAATTCTTTCGAAAACTATCTTTCAAAATGTCTGATGATAATCAATTTGAGATGTGGGACGAGTATTATCCATCATTTGAGGCTGCTGCAGCAGCAGGAGACATGAGCATATCGTATCGACGCCTTTTGGAAAATGTCCTCATACCTCTGGAATGGTTCATGCGACTACCGGTGCCTACACTGATTATCCATATAAGCCAAGCTATTCTACAATTTGACGGTCTCACTGCAGTCCATCTGTTACTCGTAGGAGTTCGCACAATCCTAGTGAAAAGCATCGAGTTTTTTATACTCATGCAAGGATCTGCAGGTGAAGGGAGTGACTGTGGAACAGCTCCCGATTGCAGCTCATGTGAGGGTGGCAGTTCCCCTGAATGTGACTCACACAATGAGGAGGGCGGTAGTGCAGATATTGAGATGCTGGGTGAAATGGAGGCTGTGGCAATTGATGTCCTCAGCTCATTTTTTCAATAGTATATGATAAGCAATGAAAAAATCGGATGAGAATCGGGTGGGGAGAGATAGCCAGTGAAGAAATACACAAGCCCAGAGGACGGGATACTGCACACCTCCACTCTGAACGTAAGAGTAGTTGGACTATCAGAAATTGTTCAATCATCATTTGAACAAGAACAAGCACAGCATGGCATTTATCATTGATTTGCAAGGATTCCAAAAACGAGGAGAATTTATCATAAAAGAATTGAGTGCAGTGGCAGTACAACAGTTGCCAGACATTGAAGAATCTTTTCCCATCAACATCCTCTTTCAACCTCCATGTGCCTGGAGTGATCTGGAAATGCAGGATATTGTAACCAACAGGTGGCTGACTCGTAATCATCATGGATTACAATGGAGTTTTGGTGGTTGTGATTATAATAACATTGACAAAGTTTTTCCTAGTTTTCTACAAAATAGCCGGAAAATTTGTGTGAAAGGTATAGAGAAACAGCATTATGTGGAGCAACTGCTTGGTAATTCGTACCATCTCATAAATTTGCATGATTACAATTGTCCAAAGATCAACAATTGCTTCTTCAAAGAAACTACTCATCCACACATTCATCGCCACGTTAAGACAGCGCAGTAGTTAGTTTGCTGCGCTTTGGTAAATGTGCGCCGCTTGAAATATTGGTTCCAGAGTACTCATAAAAAATTCGAAAATAATGAAAAGGATTTTAATGAACTTTTTGATTGAAAAATCAGACATGTTTAATTAAATTATTATCTCAAAATCGTTCTTTTGTTTCGACTTGCAAAATGTAAAAATATATTTATAGATTCTAAAAATTTTCTCATGTTCATTTCTACAAACCTTTTCACTCTTTTCATTTCCATTCAATATAGAAAAAAATTCGCTTTCACCAATTATTCAACTTCTTATGTTGTATCATATCATTTTTTCGATCCATGGAATAGGCATTTACTCCACTCCGAAACCACGCATCCAAGAGGCCGAGTGGTTTGTTTATACGGCGCGTACGTGCTCACCGGTAAACACACGCGGCCATGTGAGCGGTGGACCACTTCGCGCTTCAATCTCAATGGTAGAGAGAGAGAGAGGGAGAGAGAGAGAGAAGTATCGAGCTTAAAATCATTCCTCAGATTGATAAGAAAAAAATTCATGTTTCTCATTATTAGTCTATACCAGGGCCCGGCAACCTTCAGGTAGTCGGGAGCCAGCCTATTACAAGGGTCGGGATAATCCTCTCATCCTAATGGGTACCCAATTAGCCAACCATTGTGTGCGAGTAAGTCCCAGTAGTGACGATATTTTCGTCAGCCACGTAAAGTGGCGTGCGAGTCGAATAAAAATGGCCGACTCACCAGAATTCGCGCTAAATTTCAGTTTAAAATTTTAAATATAAAATTGAAAAAGTAAAATTTGCATAGGAAAACATTGGAGAATATATTTCCAAAATGGTAGTCGGCAATTATTGTTGTTCTTTCAAATAGTAATATTGGAACTCTAAATTTGAAAAATGAAAAGTTACCATTGTCCACTTTGGAATATATTCCTGGAAATTCCATTGTCGATTTTCATAATACATTTTGATTTTTGCTCATTTTGCCACGTCAA